>NC_090253.1:1380185-1440185 GCF_037325665.1 Littorina saxatilis
CCATCCTTTTCGCCATCTATTTTTTATTTTTTATTATTTATCCAAGCGGAGCGCGGGCGGAGCCCGCGCGTAGCGAGGTAGTTTTTTTTTTCATCTCCCAGCACTGAAAATTTTTTTGCCAAGTGGTGTCTGTCTGGACATTGTTCTAGAATTCATCTTTTAGCACAATATTAGCGACACTGTTTGGACAATTCTATTAAAATTAGGCGTACAAACTGATTTTGTTTCGGGGAATCCTCTCAGAGGATCAGAATTTTCATATAATATCATCGGAAGCTGTTACAACGGGAAAATGTGAAACTTTTGTCACTTTTTAACATGGAATTTTATCTTTGAGCGTTTCAAGCGGACTTTAATAAAATAGTTATTTGCGAATTAAGCAGCGGAAGACACTCACCGGTTCAACATGTGTATGGTCATTAAACCTCAAAACATTTCAGTAAGTGGTTTAGACAAACACCTCGGACATGTGAGGGTGACTGGTTTGTAGGTGAAGAGTTTTTTTCTAAAGTGTGTTCTAAATACAAATGACGTACTGGTAATGATGTAATGAGTTGTTCTAATCTTGTTCTTGGAACTCTTGCTGTTCCAAGCTTGTTCTTAGCAAGTCTTGGTGACGAGAACAAAGACTATCAATGAAATCTTTAGAAATAACCTCTGACAACGACGACGATGACGACGACGACGACGATAACAACAACAACAACAAATGACATCGACGACGACGACGACGACAACAACAACAACAACAACAACAACAACAACAACAACAACAACAACAACAACAAAAACAACAACACGAGAACAACAACAATCACGACAACGAACATGACAACAACAACACCAACAACTACGACGACAACTACAACGACTGGGTTATGATGACATCACCAATGATTTATCAAATGTTCAGTGTCAAGGCTGTTAAAAAATCGTTAAATCCTATTTCTTCACTGATTCTTATGAAATTTTAAAGGTAGGTTTGTTGTCCCCAACTTATTTTCACTCCATACTTTTCCAGAAGAAAAACATAATTTTGGCAGTTAAAAACCGTTAAATTTCAATTCTTCACCGATATTTATGAAATTTTGTGGGTAGGTTCGTTGTCCCCAACTGATTTTCACTCTATACTTTTCCAGAAGAAAGACATAATTTTGGCAGTTAAAAAACGTTAAATTTCAATTCTTCACCTATCTTTATGAAATTTAGTGGGTGGGTCCGTTGTCCCAAACTGAATTTTAAGACATACTTTTCCAGACAAAAAAACTTATTTTTGGCAGTTAAAAACCGTTAAATCTCAATTCTTCATCGATATTTATGAAATTTTGTGGGTAGGTTCGTTGTCCCCAACTGATTTTCACTCCATACTTTTCCAGAAGAAAAACATAATTTTGGCAGTTAAAAACCGTTACATTTAAATTTTCACCTATCTTTATGAAATTTAGTGGGTGGGTCCGTTGTCCCAAACTGAATTTCAAGACAAACTATTCCAGTCAAAAAAACTTATTTTTGGCAGTTAAAAACCGTTAAGTCTCAATTCTACACCGATATTTATGACATTTTGTGGGTAGGTTTGTTGTCAGATTTGACATGATGGCAGAATTGAAAGTGTGAGATATCCTGATGTTTCACAATTTATGCTGCATAATTCAGCCCCATAGGCGCTTGAATTTTAGGTGGAGTTGGGTTTTTTTTCAGCCCAAACCAGTAACCCCCACATGGTTTTCATGTCCCTTTCTGAGAGACTTCAAGAAGTTTCAATTTGACGTCATGATTAGCCTGCCGCATTAGCAAGTATGAAAACACGTCATCGATGACACATTTTAAGACAGAGAGAGAGAGAGAGAGAGAGAGAGAGAGAGAGAGAGAGAGAGAGAGAGAGAGAGAGAGAGAGAGAGAGAGAGAGAGAGAGAGAGAGAGAGAGAGAGAGAGAGAGAGAGAGAGAGAGAGAGAATCATGTACACACAGATGGACGACTTCGCTTGGGGTATGTACTGCCCGGCAGTACACATCTACTTTATTTTTATTTTTTTATTTTTTTTATTATTTAACACCAAAAAAAACACTTTTAAATAATGTTTAAGACCAAAAGATGTTCATAAAGATTAGTACTTTATTGTGTTCAAAAGGATATGTGCTACTCTTCATCGTTATCACTCTACCGTGGTCAAGTTTTGAGTGATACGACCAAAACTGGTTAAATGTCAAACCCAGGGAAGTGTCAGTGACGCGCCACACTGACGTGACTTCTCTAGCCATTCACATTTGGCGGGTGCACGTTTTTCACACCTGTCGAGTTCTGTGTCATTGCAATCCTCGGCCAGGTTCTGTCCTATGAGTATGAGCGTGATAGCTTTAACAAGCACAGGAGTTCAAACGAATATATTTACTTGTGACGTTGGGCAATTTTTGGGTATAGATTTGACGGTTTTGATCTTGCATGATCTGTGAAAGTCAGAAATAAGTCATCTTCACAGAAGATAGTACCAATCGTCTTGAACAACTTTTCTTCCTGAGCATTGCATAAAAGTTGCCTTGATTTTTTTTAATTACTAAAAAACAAAACATCCACCACCTGCCCCTCAGTCAAACAATACCCGCGGCATCCTCCTGGTTATTACGGCGTGCACGTGCTGGATACTGCAGTGTTTACTGCGTGCTGGTAATGGCTATAGGCAGTATAACTATACAATGTCTCACCACTCTTTGCGAGTGAGGCCACGGTTTACCCAGGTCAGATCGTAGTCCAGAACTACACGGAGAGTGCTGAAATGGACAGATTCGGGACAGGATCTAAAATATGCTTGTGGTGTTCACACATTTGAAGCGGGTTGAAAAAGTCTGATCGGTTTTGTATGCGAAATCATTTGCTGAATAGAGATATTGTGGGAAATTGATATAAATCTGTTGACGGTATTCAAACACACGAAGAGGGCTGAAAAACAGCCATTGGAGATATTAGCTAGTATATAATGCTGATGGTGTTCACACATTGGAAGCGGGTTGAAACAGACAGAAGGACAACATCATGGGTGTTCACACACACACACACACACACACACACACACACACACACACACACACACACACACACACACACACACACACACACACACACACACACACACACACACACACACACACACACACACACACACACACACACACACACACACACACACACAGTTGAAAGAAGAGAGATTAGAAAATGAGTGATTGTCTTACCATTGTGACATTGACATGAAAATATGTAGAGTTTACACGCCAAGTCTCAGTGGATATTAAAACTAATAGTCGAAGTTAGCAGATCATGAAAAATGCGAGCTTCAGTGAGGTGTGTAACCCATTTCATCCTCCTTTCCTGTTTTAAAAGAAAAAAATGTTTTTGTGCCACACTTGGATCGAATACCAATTACAAGCACTCAGTTCTCAGCCCTGACTCTGGCACAAAGTCATAACTATTCGCCGCCATATTTGGGAACGAAATTACCTCCCTTGCAATCTTAGGCGAGCTCGTGTTGACTAATTGCAGGGGGGGTGATCTGTCCTCCGCTAAGGTCGGTGTAGGGGGAGCTCTTTCTGGTTCATTTAGCGTGTTTTTTTGATCATATCTTTGCTCTTGCTCCTAACCCCGATTTATCCCCCTTAGGAAACCCGAAGAGCAGCTTATAAAAGCGGCCCTTGGTACTGCAGCTTATAAAAGCGGCCCTTGGTACTGCAGCTTATAAAACCGGCCCTTGGTACTGCAGCTTATAAAACCGGCCCTTGGTACTGCAGCTTATAAGCGGCCCTTGGTACTGCAGCTTATAAAAGCGGCCCTTGGTACTGCAGCTTATAAAAGCGGCCCTTGGTACTGCAGCTTATAAAAGCGGCCCTTGGTACTGCAGCTTATAAAAGCGGCCCTTGGTACTGCAGCTTATAAAAGCGGCCCTTGGTACTGCAGCTTATAAAACCGGCCCTTGGTACTGCAGCTTATAAAACCGGCCCTTGGTACTGCAGCTTATAAAACCGGCCCTTGGTACTGCAGCTTATAAAACCGGCCCTTGGTACTGCAGCTTATAAAACCGGCCCTTGGTACTGCAGTGGAGGGCGGGTCAAGGTTCAAACACTTACCACGTTCTTTTCTTCCTGCAAGTGTAAGGGTCAGGCACGTCCACCCCCATCACAGGCACTTTCTTCATCCTCCGACACACTCGGCCCACAGTGTGCTGTTCGCGGTACTCCGACATGTACTGTGTGACGTCAGCAAAGTGCTGGAACGCGTAGGGGGCGCCCTGACCTGAGAGTCTGTCGAAAACGTCAGTGGTTTTTGTGTTCTTGTCACCGATTAAGTTTACAATGTCTCTACCACCGCCATTGCGCCGGGGCTTGCCTCTAATGCTCGCCATCCTTCCTGCTCCGTTTTGCCACAACCTGTCTGTCACTGTCTTCTCCCTGCTGCCACCTGGCGGGTTGTCCTTGCAACTCTTTGAGGGAGACACGCCGCCATTTTTGGCACGTCTGGCCGTGACCTTGGAGCACCAGGGACCGAACGACCTTGACCCTAGATTTACGCACTTAGAATGCAGCACGTAGAACATCTTGTAGAAGCGCAGGTCATCAGACAGCTTCAGCAGAGCCTGGTTTCTGGTCATGTCGTTAAAGTCACATGACCACACGGGTGTTGGGTGCGGTCTTGGTTCACTGTGGGTTTGGTGTGAATGTGGTCTTGGTTCACTGTGGGTTTGGTGTGACTGTGGTCTTGGTTCACTGTGGGTTTGGTGTGAATGTGGTCTTGGTTCACTGTGGGTTTTGTGTGACTGTGTTCTTGGTTCACTGTGGGTTTGGTGTGACAGTGGTCTTGGTTCACTGTGGGTTTGGTGTGAATGTGGTCTTGGTTCACTGTGGGTTTGGTGTGAATGTGGTCTTGGTTCACTGTGGGTTTGTTGTGACTGTGTTCTTGGTTCACTGTGGGTTTGGTGTGACTGTGGTCTTGGTTCACTGTGGGTTTGGTGTGAATGTGGTCTTGGTTCACTGTGGGTTTGTTGTGACTGTGGTCTTGGTTCACTGTGGGTTTGGTGTGACAGTGGTCTTGGTTCACTGTGGGTTTGGTGTGAATGTGGTCTTGGTTCACTGTGGGTTTGGTGTGACTGTGGTCTTGGTTCACTGTGGGTTTGGTGTGAATGTGGTCTTGGTTCACTGTGGGTTTTGTGTGACTGTGTTCTTGGTTCACTGTGGGTTTGGTGTGACTGTGGTCTTGGTTCACTGTGGGTTTGGTGTGACTGTGGTCTTGGTTCACTGTGGGTTTGGTGCGCCTGTCCGCTTTGTATATCTCCCAGTATTTTGCTTGTGGGTTGATAAACGCTGACAAATTCCTGCTTACCATCTGTACAGTGTTTTGATGGCAAGCGGGTACCACCATCCTCTATCCGCTCATTAAACGCCGAGCTTGGCACATGAACTTCATCATCACCTTTACCAAGTATGTCTGAAGCCAGAACTGTTCTGTCGCTGGTACAAAGCACGTACTCAGTGTCCACCTCAACCGGCGTAGAACAGCCTGGGGATGTAAGCTGCAGGGCGTCATTATTGTTTCCACGAACATTTGCATCCCGTACTACTGCAACGTCTTCAACGACTTTGAGCGAGAACCGTTCCGCCGAAGACAATCGTTGGTCTGTGGAAGCGATGTCTTTGTGTTCAGCGCATGAGTGAGAATGGTTGTCTCGGTGTTCAACACACAAGTGAGAATGGTTGTCTCGGTGTTCAACACACAAGTGAGAATGGTTGTCTCGGTGTTCAACACACAAGTGAGAATCGTTGTCTCGGTGTTCAACACACAAGTGAGAATCGTTGTCTCGGTGATCAATACACGAATGAGAATGGTTGTCTGGGTGTTCAGTACATGAATGAGAATGGTTGTCTCGGTTTTCAACATACACATGAGAATGGTTGTCTCGGTTTTCAACACATGAATGAGAATGGTTGTCTGGGTGTTCAGTACATGAATGAGAATGGTTGTCTGGGTGTTCAGTACATGAATGAGAATGGTTGTCTGGGTGTTCAGTACATGAATGAGAATGGTTGTCTGGGTGTTCAGTACATGAATGAGAATGGTTGTCTGGGTGTTCAGTACATGAATGAGAATGGTTGTCTGGGTGTTCAGTACATGAATGAGAATGGTTGTCTGGGTGTTCAGTACATGAATGAGAATGGTTGTCTGGGTGTTCAGTACATGAATGAGAATGGTTGTCTGGGTGTTCAGTACATGAATGAGAATGGTTGTCTGGGTGTTCAGTACATGAATGAGAATCGTTGTCTCGGTGATCAATACACGAATGAGAATGGTTGTCTGGGTGTTCAGTACATGAATGAGAATGGTTGTCTCGGTTTTCAACATACACATGAGAATGGTTGTCTCGGTTTTCAACACATGAATGAGAATGGTTGTCTCGGTTTTCAACATACACATGAGAATGGTTGTCTCGGTTTTCAACACATGAATGAGAATGGTTGTCTCGTTGCTCTACACACGAGCCACAATGGTTGTCTCGATCCTCAATACAAGTGTGAGAAACATTGTCACGGTCAGCCAAAGGAAACGAACTACATGCTGAAGTCGTCCGAGTGACATGACGCTCTTCGGAGCTAGCAGACGACGAAGAACTCAAGGGGTGATGATTGGGCAGTGCTGGGGCGCGGTGTTGCGGTGTGTCAGGGACTGGACGGTCCAGTAGGGACACCTGGTGGTCAAGGGAACATGGAGAGGGGAAGACGGACTGCGGGCAGTGTAGGTGTGTGTGTGGATGTGTGGAGGTCCAGGGAGACAACTCAGCTGCCCAGCTGTCCGTCGCCATAATGGCTGTCTCGTTCCGTGCCCTGTAACACAGAGAAATAAATGTCAGTTCGCGGTCCCTTACATTTCAGTAGAGGTCGGCCTCCCAACAAACAAATAAACAAACAACAAAACAAACATAAACATGGAAGAGATGAAAAATGGAGAAAGAAGGCAACATCACAGGTAAATGCTTGTCCGTTCACGGTCAGTTAAATTCCAGTGGAGATCGCCCCCCACCCCCCCCCCCAAAAAAAAAAAATAAACAACAACAATCAAACAACAAAAGAAACGAGCAAACATAAACATGGTAGATATGAAGAAAGAGAGAAAGAAGGCAAACATAAACATGGTAGATATGAAGAAAGAGAGAAAGAAGGCAAACATAAACATGGTAGATATGAAGAAAGAGAGAAAGAAGGCAAACATAAACATGGTAGATATGAAGAAAGAGAGAAAGAAGGCAAACATAAACATGGTAGATATGAAGAAAGAGAGAAAGAAGGCAAACATAAACATGGTAGATATGAAGAAAGAGAGAAAGAAGGCAAACATAAACATGGTAGATATGAAGAAAGAGAGAAAGAAGGCAAACAATCACTCATGATCTGATCTCGCATTCTTAGTCAGCATACCGTCCTTCTCACTGTACTGAGACTGCCCTGCTCAAGGTGACCAACGACATTCTGTCTGCTCTGGATGGTGGTGATGTGTCTGTGCTCACCCTACTGGACCTCTCGGCAGCGTTTGACACAATAGATCATGTCACACTGCTGAGCAGGCTCCAGACCTTGTATGGCATCTCTGGTCCAGCGCTGGCATGGTTTGAGTCCTACCTTACGGACAGAACTCAGGCTGTGCTTGTCGATGGCCAGAGATCAGCCCCAGCCCCCCTTGTTTTCGGTGTCCCTCAAGGCTCTGTACTTGGCCCCGTCCTCTTCATTATGTATACCAAACCCTTGTCTGCCCTCATTCAAAATCATTCCGTTTCAAACCAGTCTTTTGCTGATGATACCCAGTTGTATAAGCCTAGTTCCCCCGCTGAGACACATGCCGCCATCCAGACCATTCAGACCTGTATCTTAGATGTTAAGTCATGGATGGTAGAAAATAAGTTAAAACTAAATGATGATAAGACAGAGGCACTTCTGTGCATGAAAAAGTCCACTAAGTTCCCAAATTCTCAACCTTCGTCTGTCCAAGTAGGCAATATCGACATCTCTTTCTCTTCTTCAGCTAGAAACCTCGGCTTCACCATCTCCTCAGACATGACACTCAACAAGCACATCTCCAACATCTGTAGGTCCGCATACTTTGAACTCCGCAAGATCGCAACCATCCGCCATACTCTGTCCGTTCAAACTACAAACACTCTAGTCTGCTCTCTTGTTCTTCCTAAACTTGACTACTGTAACTCTCTTCTCTCTGGCTGTCCACTCTACCTCCTGCACAAACTACAGAAAGTTCAAAATTCTGCAGCACGCCTGATCCTCAAAGCACGAAAAAAAGATCATGTCACACCACTTCGCCGCACACTCCACTGGTTACCCATCCAAGCCCGCATTGAATACAAACTGTCCACTCTCTGCTTTCACTTCTTCTCTGCCTCGTCTCCTGCTTATTTCTCTGAACTTCTCACTGTATACACTCCTGCTAGACAACTCCGCTCCTCTTCTGATAGCCGCACCCTAGTCATCCCACACACAAAATCAAAAGCATATGGACAACGCACTTTTGCATTTTGCGCATCTACTCAATGGAACTCTCTCCCCTCTCACATTCGCCACTCTCAGTCAGTACAGTCATTCAAGCGAGCACTCAAAACTCACCTCTTCCAGAAACACAACTCCTAAAGTCGCAACATTTTGCCATCCTGTTCTGTAACGGTTCCATCTCTATTCAGCTTGTTATTTTTGTCTTTTGTTTTAAATTATTATAAATATAATTTTTCACTGCAGTAGTCCTTTAACTTTAACCCTTAGCTGTAGGCTAGATATGCACAAGTCATGTCGGTGCCACATAATGCTGACACACATGTTCCTGTGCATAGTTTATGGATAACGTGTAGTTGGGAAGTTAAGAGTAGAAATAATTAGTATTTAGTGTAGGAGGAGGGTTGGGGGTGGGTAGGGAGGGGGTGGGTATGGTTTACTTTGAGCAGGTCGGTTTCAGTTTTAATAAACAATTTTAGAGAATTGTGTATCTTATATTTGAGTCTTTCGTGTTTTAGACATTGATGCATTTAATAGTTTTAACGAGTTGCCTTTTGTTTTATCATTCTGGTGTTTATCTAGCTGTGCTGTGTATCTTATAAGAAGTTCTTAAAAGTTCGAAGTTATTTTAGCATATAGGTTTGTTTGTTTTTTATGGTCTTAACAGTTAAACATGTATTACGTTATCATTAAGATTCATGCTTTGTTAGCACTAAGCAGTTGTTTTAATCAGTCTGGTTTTCTCTTGTTTTCATCTTATGAACATTCTAAATGTTAGACTAACTTATTGTCTTGTACAGAATAACAACTGTGTGAATGGTGCTATACTGAATGAAAGAGTGTGACATGAAGTTCTTGTACATCATTGTAAAGAGTGTGAATGACGTTTTAGTTTAGATGTCAAGCGCTTAGAGCAAGCCTTTTTAACGAAAGTTTTTGATTTAGCGCTATATAAATGTTCTTCTTCTTATTATTATTATTACATAAACATGGTAGATATGAAGAAAGAGAGAAAGAAGGCAAACATAAACATGGTAGATATGAAGAAAGAGAGAAAGAAGGCAAACATAAACATGGTAGATATGAAGAAAGAGAGAAAGAAGGCAAACATAAACATGGTAGATATGAAGAAAGAGAGAAAGAAGGCAAACATAAACATGGTAGATATGAAGAAAGAGAGAAAGAAGGCAAACATAAACATGGTAGATATGAAGAAAGAGAGAAAGAAGGCAAACATAAACATGGTAGATATGAAGAAAGAGAGAAAGAATAGTGGGGCTCCTATGTTGCAAAATCATTCAAATCATGCAACAAACACCAAATTAAGCAAATATGAAGAGTTTTATGTGCTTAACAAAACCTGATACAGAGCCATCGCGAAAAATAAAAAATGGGTAGTTTTTAAACAATTTTTCAAAATGGCCGCCAGTGTAAACGGTTGGGTATGTTAGGCATATTTCACTTCATGTGATTAACAGCAAATTTGGCGTAAATGGACATTTGCTTTTGCTTAACAAAACCTGATACAGAGCCACCGTGAAAAAATTAAGAAATCAGTAGTTTTTTTACAATTTTCAAAATGGCCGCCAATAAAAGGGTATTTAGGCATTTTTGATGCTACAAGACATTCTCTTGCAATAGAAACTAACACAAACACATTTTTAAACAAAACAATACATGTATTGTTGGTGCAGAGAATGATTGGACGGTGTGGGTGGCAGGGTTGAAGAATTTGTGGATTACCTAAACTGTGCAAAAATAAATATATTGCACCAATTTTCATACCAAAACGAAAACATTCATTCCTGTGCTGTTATATTCAATGTATGCTATTGAGGGCACTCAACTTGGCTAACTGGAACACTTTTAAGATAAAAGGTGGCCTTTACATGGGTTATTTGACCGCCGCCCAAATAAGGGTACCCCCAAAATAAAACTGATAAAAATGTAATGTATCAACTCAAAAGTCGACTAAAATTCATAATCGCTGTATTTCGAAAACGTTGTTTGTTCTCATGTGTTTACACAACTAGCACATTCCGGCAAGTGTCTATACTCAAAAGAAACTTTGGCAGTACTTGAAACAACCATCTGTCATACATGCGAAGTCAAAAATATGTGGGATGTAAGTCAACAAACCTGTGGCAGTTTTTAAAATATTATTTCGTGAAGATTTGAAAGTGTACTCAAACGGTTGAACTACGCCTCGTGCGTAGACACACATCCCTGAAAGTTTCAACGCAACCCACTTGGTCATTGCTAAAATACATGGATTTTAGTTGACTTGGGTATCCCTCAAATTTGACACATAAACATCTCATCCGTGAGATCGACACATACATCAGTAGGTACAATGGCACAACACTAGAAATATGCAAGATGGCGAAATAAAACAACCTGTTCTGGATGGATAATCAAGTTGACTTTCTCTTCGTATACAACAGTGACCCAGTTGTGCCTCAGGAATTGTCGTCGGCTTTTTAAAAGGTACCCGAAGTTTTTGTCACATCTCTTTGTCACGTCAAGGGTATCCTTATTTTGACGGCGTAAATGATGATGTTAAAAAAAAATGTGCCAGATAGCGAAGATGCGAGCCTTTAATGGCATAGACAGTTTGAATAAAATGACACAGGAATAAAAGTTTGAGTTGGGGTATGAAAATGGGTGCAATAATATTTTTGCACAGTTTAGATGCTGACAGTTTTCACAGGCATGCAAGCACATTTGCAGAGAGCTGTGCTCTGCAGTCCTTCTTAGCAGCATTTGCAGCGTTTTGTTGTACAGCTCTTCTTGCAGGCACACCTCATGAGTTCTCGGCACACGCTGGATACCTCTTGAAAGCTCGTCCAGAATGACTCCCACTTTCCAGCCTTGAACTGCCAGCCCACAGAGTTTGGAAGTCTAATAGGTAGATGGCTCTTCTCAATCTCATGTCCTGAAGCAGCACCTCACTTGTAAGGGGATTATGGTCAATTTGGCAGCTCTTTTTACTGAAGAGGTACCGTCTAGCACTGTTTACACCCAGTACGTTGCTGGTTTTGTCCTACAAATGTACACCAAAAAGCTCTTGTGCTGCCCTGTCAGTGGTACTCAGCTTACAAAGAGGAGCAGACAACCTGAAGAAAGTTTGAGTGACGTCTTCAAATGCTTGCCATACTTCCCAAGCCTTCTGATTCCCCAATACCATTGAAGAACGACATAGTGTCACAGCCTGTAAGGCTATGCAAAATGGGCAGACAGGGTGACTTCTCTTGGCCAATGGCTTTGGCAATACACTTCACGAGCAGAAAAAAACGCAACACAGCTGGAATGAGAAGCAGACTGTCTGGCCTCCTCTACATCCATGGTGCAGGAAATCAGCCTGTGGTACCCTTCACACAAAAGATGAAAAGTGACATTTTTATTTGAATGTATTTGAATAATGTTTACTATCTCAGAGAGTCTGTCAAAGCCGGGTTAGCAAGTCTTCACACAACAGACCAAAATGAAAGAAAATTATATTTCATGAATTCGTATAATTCTTCCTGTTTCAGGTTAAAAAACAAACAAACACAGTTTCCAGTGACCCAACTGATTCTGGAATCTTTCTGACCGCTACATTTATTCGCTTCAAACAGTCGCTAACAGAATGTTGACCATAGTGAGGGTTCGTACGTTAAACCCATCAAATTCACAGAGGTCGCTTACAAATGATGTGCAAACATGTTCCAATTAATACAAATAAAAAAATCTTACTGTTAAGATGTATTAGGTAACAAACCTTGATACAGTAGTACTAGTGAAATCGGATCCCTTCTGTGGCACCGGAATAAATGCAGAACGCTTGTTCCCAGGAACCGGCATGTGGTGTAACTCTTGTATATATCCTGTAAAAATAAAATTCACACCAATGCACGGTCAACTTAAAATAAGCAAAAGGATGAGAAACAAGCAACAAACCAAAATTGTAAAACTCAAAGAGCGGTACCTCTTCATTTTTCAAAACCACTTATCTCATTTGATTAGCATACACTGTATGCTTTTGTCTGTTACCTACCGTCTTTGAAAGTTTGATCACAACACTGTAAAGACATGGGGAGTGGAGTGTTTTTATCTCCAGCTGGTCATCCTACTATCTGGCCTACCCTCACTCAGTTTTTGACTCTACCCCTCCCCACCTTATGGAAGTCCTTAACGTAGGCAGGACTAATCATTTATCATACCATGAACAATCTCTTTCTCCTCGCCTTTTATTCAAAGTTCGTTTAATCTGTTTAAAATCACCAGCGTGGCGATCATGATTTCCTTACTTGTAATCAACAGATAGATCTAGATCTATCAGCATCATCACAATCCAGCTTGATGAGCTATTGCAAGATTACTCTGCATTTCAGCGTTTCACCCGATGAATAACAGACCCCAGGGGAGAATTAAACAGTAAAATGATGTGACATTGGTGAATGGATGCGTATTCTTGAAAACTTACCTTCAGAAACGTTGTTTTCGCTCAAATCAAAACACGCAATGTTGCGGAGGCCGCCATCTTGAATTTTCATGCTGCGGATATATAAAATTCTAAAAACGATCAAATTAAATACCAGAACACAAAAATACCCATAAGAGTATTTATGTCATGCATGTGTTATCAGCAGACAACTTCTGGTGCATGGTAAACCATTGAATTTTACATTTGCTGAGTTGGGAATATTTACTGCTGAGCGCTTTTGGTACGAATTTCGTCTGCTGTAAATGCAGCCTTTTATTCCCTATCAAAGACAAAAAAAACGATTTCTGAAGTGGCTCTGTATCTGAAATCCCTTAAATAATTATAAGGAACAATACCACAAAGTATGATGTTTGTTGCAAGATGTGAATGATTTATGAGTGCGTCTGCAACATACGAGCCCCACTAGAAGGCAAAAATCACACATTTTCCGCGAAAATCATATGCATTGAAAATAGAAATTTCACTGAGAAATACTAAACACACCGAACCCAGTGCATTAATTGACAAACTCGTCACGCTCATAAGATAATTGCCTATGTCATTTTTCATAGTTTTGAGAAAAACACAAAACACTTATTTGGTTTGTGAACAATCTGCCAGTCTCATTTTAGGTATACATTGCAAACTGCCTATCTTGAGCGGTCAACGGAGGTGTACGCGTGAGATAAAGAGTTGACAGCAGCATTTTCAATCAGCACAACTGCATAACAACCCTGAAAAAGCTTGTGCATACCTTCCCATTCTCCGAACAAGTCTTTATGTATCAAAACGGAAAAGTACCTAACTCACAAACGAGAACGGCAGTTTTACTTACGTTACCGTGGCAATGGTTTCCGATGGTCTGAGAGTTTGTACTCTCTAACACATGGTAGATACCCTTCCAGTAGCTTCCCCTGTTGTCTCACTGCAGACATGCCTAACACTGAGTTAGCTATTTACACCCCCGGTATAGGGGTGTGTATAGGTTTCACTCGATGTGTTTGTTTGTTTGTGTGTTTGTGTGTTTGTGTGTTTGTGTTCGCATATAGATCTCAAGAATGAACGGACCGATCGTCACCAAACTTGGTGAACAGGTTCTATACATTCCTGAGACGGTCCTTACAAAAAATGAAAATTATTTGCTAAATCCAAAAAACAGACTGCTAATGTTCCAAATTCAGAATGTTAATAAACGAGAAAAGTAAATGTTTAGATCGTTATTTTGTTGACAAAACAAAACATTCACTTTTGTCTGATTTTGTCAAAATCAAATATTCTTTTTCTTTACCGTTCTTGGGAGGCTTTTGTTTTATATAGTTGTTACATCACTCCATTCTAACTGATTTTGTGTAGGCTGTTTTAGAGTCTGCAGCTGACAGCTCCGTACGTATGACCAGAGCACTGACTGTCGAAAGGAAACTCATGCAATGCAAGTGGCTTTTGTCTCTTTGCAGTGGGCTTACATGACACAGTCTTCCGCATCGTTATCGCGCTGGTCAACCTGACTTATGATGCCACGAATATTATCACCGTCTGGCCTGCAGACCTGCCTGACTTGATGTGAAATCAATAGCCACGTGACAGCACCTCAAATTGCAGAAAACAAACAGAGAGTCCGTGAGCACCAAAAGACCAATATCGAATCAAAGTCTGAGATGGGCCCAAAACCAAATCTCCTTAATAAATAAAACGAAGATGACTTGGCTGCAGAAAAAAATATCAGTAATTGTTTTGACTTTCTGTGTGTGTGTGTGTGTGTGTGTGTGTGTGTGTGTGTGTGTGTGTGTGTGTGTGTGTGTGTGTGTGTGTGTGTGTGTGTGTGTGTGTTAGACAAAGAGAGACGCAGACGATTTATTTCTCTTGCACTTTGACACCCCCACCCACTCACCCCCATTCCTAATACCGAAATGAAGCGACGTGCCTTACTATCAGATTACACCACTATACTCCATGCGACCAAGCTTTGAGGGGCGGTGTTGTTTTTCTAGGTGATCGAACCACGTGAAGATAACACCCCAAACAGTGTTAATAAGCGGGTCAAGACCCCCGCTTACATCGCCGGAATGAACAAGTTCAGGTATAATGACAGAGTCGAGGTGTGGAACTACCTATAACATCGCCGGAATGAGAGAGTTAACCCTTTGCCTCCCGTACATAATCATGGTGTCGTCTTAGATTTAACTGAATTATCTGGTAAAGCAAGGCTCTCTCTCATCCTGCTGATGATTCACCGTTTCTTGGCAAAAAAGGGGAAACAGCGATATTGCAGATGATTGCAGCGGTCGTTAAGCCTGATATCATTTGGGCGCGGTCGTTAAGCCTGATATCATTTGGGCGAAGTCTACTTCACGAAGCCGGCTGCACGAAGCTTTGGCACTGAAGTCTTTGGCACTGAAGTCTTTGGCACTCAAGTCTTTGGCACTCAAGTCTTTGGCACTCAAGTCTTTGGCACTCAAGTCTTTGGCACTCAAGTCTTTGGCACTCAAGTCTTTGGCACTCAAGTCTCTGCAGATGATCCATGCGACCGTTACGGGATCTGCACATGGATTATCTAGCGAGCGATATTGGCGCTCTGGGAGGCATTGGGTTAAGGTAAAACACGGAGTCACGGTATGTGGCTGGAATCACAGGCACGGGGGCCCGGTAGCTCAGTTGGTAGAGCACTGGACTTGTGATCGGAAGGTCGCAGGTTCGAATTCGGGCCGGGACGGACACGGGTCAACTTTATGTGCAGACCCAGAGACGGAAGCCATGTCCCACCCCCGTGTCATCACAATGGCACGTAAAAGACCTTGGTCATTCTGCCATAAGTGCAGGTGGCTGAATACACCTAAACACGCAGACACCTGGGTAGCGCGACTCCGTTGCTGCTAGCTTTCCACTGGGAGGAAGCGACCCGAATTTCCCAGCGATGGGACAATAAAGTAATGAATTGAATCGAGAGAAGGGACACAGTGTCAGTGGCAGATGTAGATACCGCTAAGCCCTCTCGTCGCTGACACCTTGCTGCTAATCCCCACTATAATCGTTTCAACTCCACCACCCCGCCCAACTCGCCAACGCACACATTGTTTTCCCACCTACCACGCCTTGTCAGGCTAGCCATAGAGAATGAAACCAATCCAATGTGTAGTCTACAATCTTAGAAAAAAATCCGAAACTAATAGACTGCCAACGTTCCCAAGTACAGAATAATTTTTTTTAAAAACAAGAAAGTTTATGAAAGGTTTAATTATACGAAACATTCACAGTGACTTCGACTAACAAGATACACAACAGACATAGTTTTACTGAAGCTAAATTATCGTTTCAACCCAACATCCCCAACCCAACCCTATGGGATAACGTTGATGAAACACCTGCGTGTGTGTTTGTGTGTGTGTGTGTGTGTGTGTGTGTGTGTGTGTGTGTGTGTGTGTGTGTGTGTGTGTGCGTCCGTACATGCGAGGTTGTGTGTGTGTGTGTGTGTGTGTGTGTGTGTGTGTGTGTGTGTGTGTGTGTGTGTGTGTGTGCGCTGTGTGTGTGTGTGTTCATGATTTGTCATTACTACACTCCCATTCAGCCCATTCAGCTCAACAGTGATCAGTCTTCACATGAGCGCCGCTTCTGTTAATAAATCACAACAGCGCAGTGTCAACACAACACTAGTAGCCCCAGGCGCCGACCGTGTGACAAACCTATGAGCAATGGTCACCAGGCGCCGACCGTGTGACAAACCTATGAGCAATGGTCACCAGGCGCCGACCGTGTGACAAACCTATGAGCAATGGTCACCAGGCGCCGACCGTGTGACAAACCTATGAGCAATGGTCACCAGGCGCTGACCGTGTGACAAACCTATGAGCAATGGTCACCAGGCGCTGACCGTGTGACAAACCTATGAGCAATGGTCACCAGGCGCCGACCGTGTGACAAACCTATGAGCAATGGTCACCAGGCGCCGACCGTGTGACAAACCTATGAGCAATGGTCACCAGGCGCCGACCGTGTGACAAACCTATGAGCAATGGTCACCAGGCGCCGACCGTGTGACAAACCTATGAGCAATGGTCACCAGGTGCGTAGTGTCAACACAACACTAGTAGCCCCAGGCGCCGACCGTGTGACAAACCTATGAGCAATGGCCACAAGTTGCGCAGTGTCAACACAGCACTAGTAGCCCCAGGCGCCGACCGTGTGACAAACCTATGAGCAATGGCCACAAGTTGCGCAGTGTCAACACAACACTAGTAGCCCCAGGCGCCGACCGTGTGACAAACCTATGAGCAATGGCCACAAGTTGCGCAGTGTCAACACAACACTAGTAGCCCCAGGCGCCGACCGTGTGACAAACCTATGAGCAATGGCCACAAGTTGCGCAGTGTCAACACAACACTAGTAGCCCCAGGCGCCGACCGTGTGACAAACCTATGAGCAATGGCCACAAGGTGCGAAGGGGAGTTGGGAGAGGGGGTGTTTTGTCAATCATCGATTTTCGAGCGGACTGTTGACTGCAGGCATCAAGCGCACGGTGCCGACAGGGGATGGTGCCTCTGTGCATGCTTGGTTGATTCTGGTTAACTGTGACGTGGTCTGGAAATCTGCTGATGCATGATCAGTCAGGTTTCCAATTAAAGACATACGATATCGATTACAAAAAAACACAGGACATCTCTCTTTGACCCTCTCTCTTCCAAAGTGAAGTATCTTACGTCGAACGCCGGTGAAACAACGTTATAGAAGATGTCATAAGACGAATCAGTAATGGCGTCTCATAAAACAAATTCTGTAAATTCTTCAGCATTTCTCCCAAGAAACTGCCGAAGAATGTTGAAAACGAAGTTTGTGTCGGTTGTTACAACATAAGGTCACCTACAGACTATGCATGTATCAGTATCGTATATCATTAACTAGAGCAATACCCGGCTTCGCCGGGTGAATCGCGAGACAGAGTATGCAGCGTGGCGGTTCGCCGGCTTAGAGCACGTGTTGAAAATTTTCATCCACCAGTTTGTGCCCGGGGTCCACCTGAATATGCCCACCAAATTTGATGCAGAATATTTACGATGGGAGGGGTAGTATATATTAGTGGCAATATTTTGAAGATGGGAGGGATTTTGTACACGAATTGCAATACTTAGATGTACTACCTGTGCAGAAAAGCGCTGTGCACGGAAAAGCGCTGCTTTTGTGTGGCGGAAGTGAAAGAAGTGAAGAAGTAGAGCCGAACAAAAAAGTGTTTATTTTCGTAGATCGTCATGGTAATGTTAATGAATTGTATGGTAAAAAAATCGTTTGGGATCCATTTTGGCGGCCGCAACTGATGAGCAGGCGGTCGTTATCGAGAGGTGGTCGTTATCGAGAGGCGGTCGTTGTCGAGAGGCGGTCGTTATCGAGAGGCGGTCGTTGTCGAGATGCGGTCGTTATCGAGAGGTGGTCGTTATCGAGAGGCGGTCGTTGTCGAGAGGCGGTCGTTATCGAGAGGTGGTCGTTGTCGAGAGGCAGTCGTTATCGAGAGGCGGTCGTTGTCGAGAGGCGGTCGTTATCGAGAGGTGGTCGTTATTGAGAGGCGGTCGTTGTCGAGAGGCGGTCGTTATCGAGAGGTGGTCGTTCTCGAGAGGCGGTCGTTGTCGAGAGGCGGTCGTTATTGAGAGGTGGTCGTTGTCGAGAGGCGGTCGTTATCGAGAGGTGGGCGTTATCGAGATGCAGTCGTTATCGAGATGCAGTCGTTATCGAGAGGTGGGCGTTATCGAGAGGTGGGCGTTATCGAGAGGTGGGCGTTATCGAGATGCGGTCGTTATCGAGAGGTGGTCGCCAAAAGCAGGTTCCACTGTATACCAGGGTTTCGGGAAAAATAAACACTTGTAAAAGCGAACACAAATATTTTAACAACAGACAGAAAGAATCAAAACCAACACTCCACATCAGTGACAAGACAGCTGAAAGTGAAAGACGCAGAAGAAGAAAAATTCGAAATAACGTACAAAGAAAGACAAAATTAACATTTCTCCCGAAACAGAATCATTCAAACAAAATATGGAGAAAAATGTAACAGAGGCTACACAATTCTGTTGCCTGCGATCAGTGAACGACAGATACAGACAGACAGACAGTCATGCACACAGACAGACACAGACTGACAGAGACAGAAAGGCAGACAGAAATACAGACAGAAAGACAGATATGTCTAAAATCTATACAAATACCTGTTTACACACCTGTCGTGTAACTAACTGCCCACCTTTCACAGACTTGGCTTGTGTCACACTAAACACAGACCTTTAGCTTTCCTCAGACGACACTGTGACATGCACATCATAAAACGCTCGATAGACAACACTAAACCTGTCAGGCAGTAAGAACAGTAAACATAAACACGTCTTGTTTTAACACCCTCACTCCGATTCGATAACCACAAAGGGCCTGGATTTAATGTCATACGGTACCGATCCATGCAAAGCCTGGTGGTGACCTTACAAGTAATTTTCTACTGCTGATATAACGAAGTCATCGAGACAAACTTCCTTCTCGAATAAACATTCTGTCAGTTACTCAAAATACATTCTATAACAAAACTTCCTTCTCGAATAAACATTCTTTGTCAGTTACTCACAATTTTTTATACATTCTATAACAAAACTTTCTTCTCGAATAAACATTCTTTGTCAGTTACTCAAAATACATTCTATAACAAAACTTCCTTCTCAAATAAACATTCTTTGTCAGTTACTCAAAATACATTCTATAACAAAACTTCCTTCTCGACAAAAAGCACTACTCCAAAGACATTGTAAACAATTATCAGAATGTGTTCCTGACGCCTGTACGCAATCGCGTTATGGCGTCTTCTCGAACTTCGTTTCGAGGCTTTTCACGTCAACAATTTCACTTTGGAACCGAATGGTCAAAATGAGACGTTTTGGTTTGTTGAGACGGTGTTGTTGTTCATTAACAGAAAACGATACCACGAGAGACAAGAGGTCGGGCAAATAGAACAGTCTTTACATACACACGTCTTGTTAGAAGACACGCACTACGGTTCGAACTGCAGGGGTCGGAATTAACAGACAACGATACCACGAGAGACTAGATGTAAGACAGTAAGAACAGTAAAGGGAGCACGTCTTGTTACAAGATACTCACCCCGGTTCGATAAGCACCTGTAAGGGTCGGAATTAACAGACAACGATACCACGAGACATTATGTGTTGATGTCGGTGAGAAAACAACAGTGACTTGAACACGTCTATTCAAAGGAGCACTTGTTTACCCGTGATTTCATGTAAAACATCCCCGCATCCCCCGCAGCCCGCCGTTACTAGCTGTGGCCGCTGTCAGTAGAAAGAACCTTCTCGCGGAATACTAGATATTCTACACACAAAAGGATAACAATACAAATACGTCTGATTACTCACCCTCGTAATGGCAGGAGTGCGCAGAAAAACACTTCAACGCTGGAAGTCGAGAAGAAAAGAACAGAGTTATTTAACAGAGACCCAGATCACCCGCCAGAAACCGCGAGGGAGACACTAGAGAGAGAACGCTCCACGTGACAGTAGCAACACTGCTCAAGATATAAAACACTGGCACTGCATGAGCTTCCAAGGCGCTCACACAACACAGCCTATAGTCTGGCATAAGAGTCACAGGCAGGCAGGCAGGAACCTTTAAGGCCAGTGGTCATTGTCGCAGTGACAGCCCCGGTCAGTAAAGCGCTTGACAACTACTTGCCTACCTGAGCGAATCGTCCCCATTGTAACACCCCACAGAGCTAGGCCGAGAGGCCACCGTCATTAACCCCTCCCCCTCCACTATCCCCCTCACCCCATTTGCCTTTTGCTATGTGATCAGTGGGGCATACAGTGTTTTTATTGCAGGCTGGTCCGTGACTGTACAAGTCTGGTGGAAGTAGATTAGGATAAGGGGGGGGGGGGGGGATGTTTTGTTTTCTCTCCATTGCATGCTGATCTGTGACTGTACAAATCGGGTGGAAGTAGATTAGGGGCAGGAAGGAGGGGCAGTGTTGCGGGGGGGGGGGGGGGGATTTCGGGGTGGGGTATAAAGTAGTTAATGGCCTCTGAAGTTGGTTGGAATGGTATCTAGCGAATTAACAATTACAGTCCAGTAGACCATACAGCCTGAATTCTACTGGAATAGTGTGGGAATCAGAGAGTTCAATATAGTTATAACTCAGTGGTGGGTATATAGAGAATACTATATGGCTTGCTGTGTCGTACCAGATTTACACGAGGTTTAAAAAAAAAAAATGAACTGCGAGCGAAAGCGAGCTGTTCACTATTTGAAAAAGCAACGAGTGTAAATTTGGCTCTTAGCGTACAACCACCTCGACCTCATGTCCCAAATAGATTCTTATTCTGGGGACAAAAATAGAAATTTAGCATAGCATAGCATAAATTCGGTACGAAACAGCAAGCCATGTAGTATTCTGTTTATCCTACATACTGTACTTACGTGTATTTTACTGAAAATGTCCTGCAGTCGAGGCAGCTAACTTGAAGACGCTTGTTTTGGAACCTCGATCTCTTCTAAAGCCTCGTGCAATCTATTACGTCAAAGTAAAGAAACGTCACTCTGAAAGTGTGGCGTGACGTGTTAGTTCTAAAAATTCATCGAGGGTAATTAGCGAGCGCAATTTTTTTCTTCTATAATGACGTTTGTCTCGGTGACTTTGGCATCATAAGCAGTGGAAAAACAGGTCCCTGCCAGACTTGCTTGACATGACCTCATTTACTTAATATACAAACGTGTGATTTGAACGACTATTATCTCACGAGTGTCTCTCTCACGTATGTACAGGGTGGTCCAAAAAAATGTAGACAGTTTTGCGTGCCCGTCATTTCTGCTACAGGGCTCCCACCTATTCTTTCACCTGGAATGTCTCACACAAGCATGAAAGTTTAGTAAGGCACATTTTTTTCTTCTTTGCAACATCATTTCTGGGCGTAGTTCAATAGTTCATCACATTCTCAATCCAAGCACCTCGTCTCTGGATTACGGCTGCGACACGGACATTGAAGTTGTTGATAACTCTGTCCAAGGTCTCGAGTGGAATCCTCCTGATTTCACGAAGAATGTTCTCCTTTAGCGCTTGTATTGTCTGTGGATTGTTGTGGTAAACCCTTTCCTTCAAGTACCCCCAGAGGAAGAAATCTGGAGGAGAAAGATCTGGGGACGAGGTGTTTGGATTTAGAATGTGATGAACTATTGAACTACGCCCAGAAATGATGTTGCAAAGAAGAACAAACTGTGCCTTACTAAACTTTCATGCTTGTGTGAGACATTCCAGGTGAAAGAATAGGTGGGAGCCCTGTAGCAGAAATGACAGGCACGCAAAACTGTCTACATTTTTTTGGACCACCCTGTAGGATAAATATGCGTATCTGTCTGTGTGTGAATGTAATTCTCTTTTGAAGAAAAAAACACCCAAGAAAGTTAAGCTAATGGAACGTTCACTTTTTAACAGAACAAGATATTCATAAGTACATCGACTCATTTGTCTTTATAGTAGACAAACAGAAAAATGATCGTCAGAAAAAAAACTAACTGAGAATGTATTGGTTGTGATCTTGTGAGTCGTAAAGAATAATAACATGATTTTGACCATCCACACACACACACTGACACTCACACACACACACACACACCTAAAGTGTGGATGGTTACCTAAGAGGCGGCACTGGGTGTAGTGCCTTTCTAGTGCACTTGCACTACAACAGCACTGGGTGCAGTACTCGCTCCGGCATCGAAAAATTTTGCACTAAAAAATGCACAAAATTTGACCTATTTCGTCGCCTATAGAGGACGGAAAGAATGTCATTTTGAACATTGTTATGACATTCTTTCCGTCAAAAAAGTCAATTTAACGGTGTTAAATGAAGCGACCATCCACACAATTAGGTTGCCATCCAGAGTTTAGGTTGCCATCCACGTGTGGATGGTTGCCTTATGGTGATTTAGGCAACCAAACCTGTGGAAACGGGGGTACACACACACACTCACACACACGTACACACACACACTAACACTAACACGTGACACACACACACACACACACACACACAAACAAACACACTCACACACACATACACACACACACACACACACACACAAACAAACACACACACACACACACACACACACACACACACACACACACGCACACACAGAATACGCAAACATCAACCAAGCTGCCCATTTTTCTCTAAACTATTCTCACTGCAATCTTCTCAAGATGGCCGCCAGAAAAAACTTTCTTCACGTACTTCAGATGGCCGTCATTGAAGTTCACTGAACGGTGGCAGCCTCTCGGTTCCTGACAAGACGTCAAGTAGCAGACAGACAGACGTGGTCATTATTTCCTCGTGAATGGAACACCGATTCCTGTTTCAGTATTTAGCAGCGCCGCCTCAGTTTGGCCGATCAAGACATGAAGGCGGGTGATCTGGTGTAACAGTGAGCATTGACACTTCCAAGACACGGCGGCTTTACTTCTCTCAGCACTGAGCTTTGTTAGCCCATCCACACATACATTCAGATGCACACTCTCTGTCTCTGCCTTTGTCTGTCTGTCTGTATATGTATATGTTTGTCTGTCTGTCCGTCTCTCTCTCTCTTTCTCTCTCTCTCTCTCTCTCTTTTGTGTGTGTCTCTCCCTCCCTCACTCCCTCATTCTCCCCCTCTCTCTTCCTTTTCTCCTCTCTCTGTCAGTCTCAACGTCAATTCTGTGCTTTGTGCTTCAGTCTATCTCTGTCTGTATGTCTCTATCTCCATTTTTCTGTTTGTCTGTTTGTCTGTCTGTCTGTCTGTGTCTGTCTCTGTGTCTGTCTCTGTCTCTGTCTCTCTCTCTCTCTCTCTCTCTCTCTCTCTCTCTCTCTCTCTCTCTCTCTCTCTCCTCCCTACTCTTTCTTGTAATGTCCAAATTTGTCCTGATATTTCCGCCCTTATCCACCCGTCCCATGGCAGACGCTGACTTTCTTTACTACGACGGCCATGCCGGCTGGAAGTCATTGTATCAGACATGCTTCGCGCTGACTACCGATTTGTATGACAAACCTTCTTCATGACCTGCATGCTAATGTTTGGCTTCAGTGGCGACGATCAGATAACTTTGATTGAAACCAACCATTTGACATGCATCCATTGATAACTGCTTGGGAAAGACTTTCTGTTTAAATGACACCCCACCCCTTTCCGCGAGATTGCAGTGCCTCCTTAATGGCTTTGCGTATGCTTTTGACATGCCCACGTTTGTTTGACTTGCCCGAGGGACCGGAGCGCACAGAAAGCGGTGTCAATATGCTTTAGGTGTGAGTGTGACCCTTCCATATGTATTCTGTGGTGTGACCCGCCCCATCAATAACACCCACTCTACGGGTCTGTAGTCTCACACCAAATGTATGTACACTTAGCATCACAGACAGTTTGCGACCATAATGGGTTGATCATTGATTTGACTTTCTCCTCGTGTGTAAAACTTACCATTTTCTTCCAAGTTGGATTTTTCGTCGATTTTTAATTGGTCGCTTCCGTTTGTGTCAGGTCGATTTTAGGGGTACCCTTCATTGAGCGGCGGTCACGTGATCCATGCTAAAAAAATCTTTGATCCGAAAAATGTGCAAGATAGTCAAGTGGAAGATAGTCAAGTGGAAGATAGTCAAGTGGAAGGCCTTAAATGGCACAGAAAGTTTGAATGAAAATGACGCGGGATTTAATGATTTAATTGGGGTGGGAAACTTGTCGCAATAATTCTTTTGCTAAACGTAGATTGAATTGCGTGTCTCTAGCTTTCACACAGACATTTTGAAAAGTGTGCACACCTTTCTTACCCCAACAAAACCATTCATTCCATTGCACTTTCATTCAAAATGTCAATGCCTTTCAAGGCACTCAACGTAATTGTCTGGCACATTTTTCGGATCAAAGATTTCCTTTTCAGGGGTCACGTAACCGCCGCTCAAATTAATAAGGGTAGCCCCTCAAATCGGACTGACAAAAAAGCATGGTATCAATTGAAAAATCGACAAAAAATTTAAACTCTTTCTAACAAAATGAAAGTCAAATAATATATCTTTTCAGAACATGTTGTTTGATTAGCTATCTTTCGTATTTCTTGTCTTATGCCATTCCTGCTGATACAGGTGTTGATCGCTTTATAAGCGGTCACAAACCGTGAGGATTTTGCGTCAATGTTGAGGGTTACCATGACAAAAACCGCTTTCACTCGTTGCTATTTCAATGATTGAAAAGCTCGCTTTTGCTCGCATTTCAATTTTTTTTATTGACAAACTCGTGTAAATCTGGTAAGCCACAGCAAGCCATAATTAAAGTATTCCCTATGTATTTCAGCAATGAACCGTTGTATTGCTTTGAAAAAATCCGGATAGTATGCCTACATACGAACCATACTTCCAGGTAATTTCGGATCGTTGCATGTATTTGTTCAGATTGTATGCAATGTTCCGGAAAGATTGTTAAAACCCGTCATAGGACTATTAATTTACATACACAAAATGCATACAAACAAATGATTGACACAAGTACTGCCAACGTTTCATTGACGAGCCGCAGGAGCGGGGAGTCATATGGTCTCGGCTCGAAAGCTGTCTGTGGAGGCTGCGTGCTATAAATAGCTGACCTGCTGCGCGAGCAGTCACTGCAGAGTTTTGAGATAACTTTGTAACACGTTTTATTTTATGCTCCTCAAGAATACAACTTTGGGCAACGTGCCACGTAAAACTACACGCAACAAGGATTCAGTAGGTACCAAACATGCCTTGGTCAGAAGTAGAATGTAAATGAATCTTTATAAAGAAGTAGGCTACTTCAAACGACAGCCACAGCCACGGTTGGGTTCACGGCATCAAACCGATGTGACTCTCCGTCATATCATACACGTAATCAATCAAACAGATGACTAATAAACATGTAAACTATATGTATACGTCTATGGTCGGACATAAGAAAGGAGAGCTTCCCCCGGGCCTGTGCATGTGTTGTTCGTTGTGCGTCAACAACAAACTGACCACAAAACTGAGACAGTCAGACAGGCCTCTTTCGCTTCAGTCATGCCGAATTTAAAGACGAATACAGGTAGAGCGTGCATTATACTAACTGTTTGGTAAAAGTATCAAACGTTTCTTTTTATAGAGAAGCGGGAAATTTCACCATTCGACGTTGGACAAGCAAACAACAATCATGGTAAGATCATTACTCGCTAATCTTCACCAAAGCTGTGATATTTTCGACCCGGTGCGCGGTCGTCAATGCACGGCGATTGCACTTTCTGCTTTGCTGTTCTTTTTGGGTGTCGCCAAATTTTGCGATTCGACGGTCTCGCACTCGCAGTCGCCATGGCAAATTTCGCATAGTCATGATGATGTGTTCAATTTAATTCAGCCAAGTGATTTGGACAATGTTTTGTTCGAAGGATCTGCTCTGTACAGTCAACTTTCTGCTGAACTCGGTATTGACGGATATTTGGGACATGAACACTTGCCCTCATCTGTCGCCGGTCATCCAGTGCACATTGAATATGTGGTCGATGCGTTTTCAGGACACACAAATTCGACTGTAGTATTGGACAATGCTTTTTCCACAATGCCGTTGTCGGAGGGATTGCAGCAAGCTCTTGCATTGTCACATTTTGTTCTTGCAACGTTTCACGAGTCAAGTGTGGGTATCTATGGTGATCTGAATTCTCAAACTTTCTACATTTTTGACTCTCATGAAAGAAATTCTGCTGGTGCGATTACTTCAGATGGAGCAGCAGTAATGATGGTGTTTGATAGTTATGCAGATTTGCTTTCTTTTTTGACAAATCAATACAACTGTTTGTATGAATTGACCCCAGTTCATTTTTCATCAATGCATACACATACAACTGACGTTGAGCAGATGTCTTCTGAATCACCCAAAACCTTGACTGATTTGGACGGAAAAACTACTGCATTTGTGCACATACAACTGATGTTGAACAGATATCTTCTGCATTGCCCAATACCGTAACTGATTTGGACGGAAAAACTACTCAATTTTTTTTTCTTCTTTCTCATCATTCCTTTGCTCTTAAAATAATACATAACAACTACCACAATTTTCAAAAATAACAGATTGCAACAACATTCCTATTTTAAGCTCAGCCACACGCCGACATGGAAGTTCAATGGTACTTTCAAACTTTTTCTTCTCTTCGTCGTATTTGATTTCTTTCTATTTCATAAGTCGAGTGCATATGATTTCGGCTCGTGTTCATCGTGAGATGGACTTAGTTTCTTGTTAGAATATGGCCACTGGTGTAAATTTGCTGGTCGCATGAGATAGAGAGACAGATACACGGATGCGTACTCCACACTTGCTAGGCCGTAAAGATAGACAAGGGCGTTGTTTAAAGATAGACAAAGGCGTTGTTTATAGATAGACAAGGGCGTTGTTTTCATTGGTGAGTGCGTGTGTTGAGAGCTGAGTACCAGTGCACAAACAGTGAAAGATGAAAGTTACATTATTTAACGTGACGATGTAGATCAGCCTGATTATGTAGAGAGAATCTCCTCTCGTGTTAATAATGCATGGCTTGCTTCTGTCGCCTTCTGTCACGGCTTCCCCTGAGCATTTCGGATTTATAGCTCACGTCTTGAGAGACTGACTTTATTCTTCCAATCCATTCTTGGCGTCTTGGGAGAGAACTGAACTGAACTGAACTGAACTGAACTGTACTTCAACACTTTAGGGCTTTTCTTACAATCTGAGAGAAACATTTGGAAAAATAGACGACGATGACGACGACGACAACGACAACGACGACGACGACGATGATGATGAAAAAGAAGAAGACGAATACGACGACGACAAACCACAATGACGACGACGACGATGATGATGATGATGATGATGATGATGATGATGATGATGATGATGATGATGATGATGATGATGATGATGACGACGATGACGACGATGATGATGAAGATGATGATGATGATGATTATGATGATGATGATGATGATGATGATGATGATGATGATGATGATGATGATGATGATGATGATGATGATGATGATGACGACGACAACGACGACGATGATGATGATGATGAGAGAGAGGTTTAGGCAAACAGACAAACTTCGATCATCGTTTAAAGCGTTACCACAATCACAAATTAACAATATTTCAATTTATTTTCCAGATGTTTTCCACACCTTCTGAAATATATTGCAATTACAAAAAAAATCAATGCTTTGTGTTTTAGTTTTGCAGAGTTTGAGGGGGTCGACATTTGCAATAACAGCTCAGCTCAGAAGCTTCAAGCGCATTATTTCAGATAACAGAATGAACTCAATCGCGGTTTTTTAATCAGACCCAGGCTTGATCTGGTTTCTTTGAACCATGACAATTCGGGACAAAGGCCTTACCATTGAATGCAAAAATAGTACAGAACATCAACGTGCAGAGAGACTCCAACAACAGCCGATCTTGTTTTGTGTGTGTTGATTTGTAGGTAGGACTAACCGATTAACGCTAGAGTACGCACACCACGCATTCCCGCTCAGAGTAGATGTCGCTACTTAAAGCTGGAGAGTATCAATACAATTAACTAGTTGGCTCGTGAAAGAAAGTGTGTGTGTGGGTGGGGGGGGGGGGGGGTAGGGCAACACGCAGCTCCGATCCATCTTTACTGAACTAGCCTGGATGCTGTCCTTTGATGTGCGTGTGCGGGTCCCACTTCGTTTCCCACTGCGCGTCACATAAAAAGCCCTAGCGGACATCACATACATGTCCCTAATAGGTAAGTTACCCGTGAGGACGGAAAGGCCCCCCCCTCCCTCTAGTATTACAAGTGCTTCGGCATCATTCCTCCAACGGTTTGACCGTGAGGGCATTAACTAGCATTTATCATCACCTGTTGCTCAGTCTGACCGCAAACCTTGAACTTCTGTCTACAGGAAACCACGGTGAAAAATAATTTCGTGTACTGAAGTGAGGCGGATACCTCGCTCTGGCCTTTTCAGGGGTACACGCAAAATACACGTTGGGAGACACAGGCACCTGCACGTGACATGAGAGGACAGTACCCGGGGTGGTCACAGATATATGGGAGCTGCATTGTGTTCCCTATTAACAGCCCCGTATTGTCTGGGGTGTATAGCTTTCACTCTGTCTCTATGTCTGTCTGTCTGTCTGACTGTCTGTCTGCTTGTTTGTCTGTATGTCTGTTTGTCTGTCGGTCTGTCTGTCTGTCTGTCTGTCTGTTTGTCTGTATGTCTGTTCGTCTGTCTGTGTGTCTGTCTGTCTGTACGCCTGTCCGCACTTATACTCAGGTATATCTTTTTTTTCGTTTCAAAATGCGATTGGATTCGTTTTATCGGTACTCTACAGCTTTAATTCGCTAGCACCGCTGCGTGAAGTCTTATCACCTGAGATCTGTACAAGAAGAGGGGTATCGTCTTCACTATGAATCACCACACGACCGACTGACACCCGTTCTCACGCCACTGTCACGTTCACGTAACAATATATCCGCTAAAACAAGGGCAGAGCACCGCCCCGAGTCATGTAGGTACAAGTTGACACAGTAATTGTCTCCCCTGTTATGCCGCCATGCCTAGCCTCTGACCTCAGTGCGTCAATTAAGTTGAGTAGCGCGTATGTCTCTTTTTATGTCATAAATATGTACAGAGAATACTTCATGGCTTGCTGAATGACACCAGGTTTACGTTATTGTTGTTGTTCTGTCTATATTGTACCACTGAATGTATTTTGTGACGAACTTCACCCTTTGTTGCATGAAGAAATAATGCACTGAAAATGTAATCACAATCATAAAAACCTTCATAACCCAAATCAGTAATGAACTAAAGAATCTCTGTTTGAGATTTGTTCGATTAATGACGGGCGCAGTGGCGTGGTGGTAAGACGTCGGCCTCCTAATCGAGAGGTCGTGAGTTCGAATCCCGGTCGCTGCCGCCTGGTGGTTTAAGAGTGGAGATTTTTCCGATCTTCCAGGTCAACTTATGTGCAAACCTGCTAGTGACTTAACCCCCTTCGTGTGTACACGCAAGCACAAGACCAAGTGCGCACGGAAAAGATCCTGTAATCCATGTCAGAGTTCGGTGGGTTATGGAAACACGAAAATACCCAGCATGCCTACTCAACGAAAGCGGAGTGAAGCTGACTGAGTATAGTTTGGGGAACCCAAATGGGAAAACGAGCTCACACGTAACCAGACAATTCTGGAACTCTGAAGAAGAAGTTCAATTATTGTCCTTGACGGGGACAGGTGAACCTAGTTTCTAGTCGCAGGAATGTCCAATTTAATTTAAGTTTAATCATAATTTTCATATTTTGAATTTTCAGAGCTTGTTTTTTAATCCGAATATAACATATCTATATGTTTTTGGAATCAGGATATGATGAAAAATAAGATGACGTTATTTTGGGATCGTTTTATAAAAAATAAATTTTAATTACAATTTTCAGATTTTTAATGACCAATAACTCATTAGTTAATTTCTAAGCCTCCAAGCTGAAATGCAATACCATAGTCCGGCCTTTGTCGAAGATAGCTCAACCAAAATTTCAATCAATTTAGTTACAAAATAAAGGCGTGACAGTGCCGCCTCAACTTTCACAAAAATCCGGATATGACGTCAACAAAGCATCTATCAAAATATTGAAAAAACCGTCTGTGGGTATCATACCCAGAAACTCTCATGTGAAGTTTCATGAAGATTGTCCAGTAGTTTTCTCGGAATCACTTTATACACACACACACACACACACACACACACACCCCACACACACACACAAACTTGACTAAATGTAAAAAGTGAATACAAGATTGTAATAAATCGAAAATGGATAACACAGCAAACTGAAATAGAAACAAAGCCTTTAAACCGGTCACGCAATGACCAAACATCCACTCAAACTATGGAAAGAGATCAACATTACAATAACCGTTCTACATCATCTTGAGATGAGACGGTTTGAATCATCAACAAACCTGTACGCAAAAAAATATTCTAGCAGGGGACACAAACCCCTCTTTTTAACTTTTCTCGTGTGGGTGCAACGGTCGCCTCCCTTACACCACGCTTTAAAAAGCGAAAATGTCACTGTTGTAATTAGTCTTCTGACAGTCGCTCTTCTTGGGTGTGCGTTCGTGTGTGCGCGCGTGCGTGCGTGCGTGCTTGTGTGTGTGTGAGTGCGTGCGTGTGTGTGTGTGGCAGAACTGTGGCGACTTCATTTTTCAATGAAAATAATGGATTCACTATGGCCAAACAATCTTTGACCAAGTCTAGACTTAGGGATAGCATACAGTTTCAGCTTGGAAGCTTAAAACTCATTAATTAGTTTGGGCATTCAAATTCAATTTTTTGATTTTATTAAACTTTAAATTTTGAGAATGGATTCAAAAAGGATGGCATTGTATTTGATCCAAAGGTATACAGATATATGTCATGTTTACTCTGAAAATGTGCTCACAGAAAATTGGTCCTATGTTTGCATGCCTCGCAAAGTTACCGGTCTGGGTCTTCCGCTAACCAAGCCTTACAGGTCTCAGAGTCGATGATGACCGATCCCTGGATTTTAGTGTTGATCATCTTTAAGTTACAGCCCAACAGGTAGATGAATGTGTTGATACAGTATCGCTTCACAGGACATATTTTTTCCTTTCTTTGATGTATTCTGTTTTGTTGTGCGTGGTCTTTTTCTACTGATTGCTTTTTGGCTCACGTAAGTGTAGCCTATGCGATGATAAACTTTGTCTGTCTGTGCGTGCGTATGTATGTATGTATGTATGTATGTATGTGTGTATGTCTGTGGTAGAAACTTTAACATTTCCGAGTCTATGGATTACGTCAGTCTCGGTCAAAAGTGTTCGACGTGTGTGATAGAAACTATTTGAAGACGTCATATTATGACGTAAGAGGGTTAGACGTCACGCAAAGGAATTACTGAAAGTCTCGGTCATTGTTATTGTGAGCGGGCCGAGACTTCTTGGCAGATCCAGGGTCTCGCTTTCTTGCATAGTTTCACCTATGCTTACTGTGTGTGTGTGTGTGTGTGTGTGTGTGTGTGTGTGTGTGTGTGTGTGTGTGTGTGTGTGTGTGTGTGTGTGTGTGTGTGTGTGTGTGTGTATGTGTGACGGAGTGATTGAGTTTGTGTTACTGTTTGTCGATTTCTTACGTGAGCCTTGAAGGCTTCGCCTCTTGTTGTTGTTTTTTGTCAAGATTAGGAACGAGAGTTTGAACAATTTCTTTTTTTTTTAATCTATAAAATTAAAAGGTGATGGATGTATTATCTATCAGCTGTTAGCTTCAGTGCAATTGCGAGTGTCAACACAAACACATACACACTCACACTCACACACACACACACACACACACACACTCACACACACACACACTCACTTACACACACACACACACACCCATATACACACACACACACACATTCAAACTCACACACACAACATAAAGCACACATGCATGCACACACTCACAAACACACTCTGTTACATTCAAAGTTGTATTGTCCATACAGCAATGAAAGCTTACAGTACAGAACACGTATAAATTAAACTCTGTATGTACATGAAAATGGTTACACTGAAACATGGATTGGTATGGATTGCTGTTTTGACTATGAAAATACTTCACGAATGGCATGGAACGATCTTGTGTGATGACAAACAATGATTTCATAATCACTACACAAAGACAACGGAAATGCCTGAATCTCAACAATTGTAAGTACACCACTTGTACTAACATCAATGAAGGGCGTCAAAAAAACAAAAAAATAAACTCTGCGAATTCTGTTCCCATAAAAGTTTGAAAAAAATTTAAAAGATAAATAAGCTCTCTCACTCTCTCCAGTTGAGGTTGATTTTACCGACTGGACACAACAAAAGGGGGGCGAGGGGAAAAAAAGGGGTGTGGGATATAATTTCTTGGACTTTTACAGTCTATATATATATATGTCTTTTAGTTTTACTTGAAAGCTTTAGCTGTGAGTTGTTCCACACTTTAAATCAGTAGATGCCAATCTCAAATGCTTTGAACACATATATATATATGTCTGCCTTAATAACAGAAACAAAATCTGAATTAAAAACAAAACAAGAACTAAACCAAACCAATAAACGTTAAACATATAAATGAACAGTTCAAACAGAGTATAGTAAACGGTAACTGCGGTACGTACCTCACAAGCCAGTATGTATACCACTATCACAAATTAATTCCAAATGGACTAGCAAGAAATTAAATCACAGAGCACCTCAGCAAGACAGATCGCAGCACACACAAATCTGGTTTAAAAAAAAACAGAAACAAAAACAAACCATACCCCCAAACACACACTCCAGCTGACAATCTACGCAAAAAGTATCCCATTACTATTGCTCACAAATTTTCAACCGTTAATTTAAGTACAACCAAAAGTCATTTAACATTATATATACTTCCTCAGACTCTGTACGTGCAAAGCCTTCCTATCCTTTGCAAATCAAACATTGTGCCTTTTTAAGGGGACTCGACCTGTTTGAACCAAAAACAGAAGCTTGCTGTGTCTGTGTCAGGCATTTAGGGCGCTTTCACAATCAGCGAGAACGTTCACTTCAAATTTCCTCCTCATCCCCCCCAAAAAAAGAAGAACAAAATAGTTTAAAAAACGAAAAAAAGAACGAACATAGTTAAGAAGCTACATCAGCAAGGAAACGTCAAACACAAGACACAAACCCCAACAGAACAACATTCATCACAACAAATAAAAGCAACGTAGTACGTGATGGAACAAAATAAAACAAGCATTCACTTTACGCATCGTAAAAACATTGGTACCAACTTAAAGCAACAGACAAAACATTAAATGATATGACTTGTGACACGTTTCTACTCAAGGATGGTGAAAACATAAAAACAGCTACCAGATATTCACATAATATTGTCAATTTTATAAGAAAATGTACAGCAAAGGTCAACACTTTGTGTATGATGAATACAATGAGATTTCACAGCATTTGTACAGAAATGACCAACACACGGTGTACACACATGTACATAGCCATTTTTCAGGGACAGGGACATGTCTCCATGACATGGCAATATAATGACTGTTGGAAATAATGAACACTTTCAAACCATCTTTTGTGCAGGATTCTTTTCTCTCTCTCTCTCTCTCTCTCTCTCTCTCTCTCTCTCTCTCTCTCACATTCACACACACACATGTGGATGCACACACTCAGACACAAAAACAAAGGCACACACACACACACACACAAACACACACACACAAACACACACACACACACACACACTTTTGCTATTGCTCTCTTTCTCATGCACCAGCAAGTTTCATGACGGCAAAAGTAAACAAACACTTATCTACCAACTCTCTCTCTTTCTCTCCCTTTGTCTGTCCCTCTCTCGTGCTTATTCCTATAAAAAACAAACACTTATCCACTCTGAATCCTCTCAGAAATGCTCAGTAATCTCAAACACACATCCACAGTTTGCATTCATGTTGTCAATGTTCTGAAAACTTCAAGTCCAAGGCAGTTTGTCAGATTTTCAAGAAGGATGTACAAATCTGCACACACACATTTCAAGTTTTCTCACTACAGTACTAAAGAGTTTGCCAAACAAGACTCCAAAAAGGAATAGTACATTCAATGAACATTTAACACTTTTTTTTGTATCTGCACAGGTCAACTTTTGACAGAATGTTAACAATTCACTGTCAGAATGCAGTACATACAGTATCAACAACAAAAAGATTGGTACAGTCTTTTGACAAAAAACTCACATAATTTGTACAGAATCTTAAACAAATGATGCAGAGTTCTATTTTAAGATGTGATAACAAAGGGATGAAAGTGGCTTGTTCATTTCAATGCTTCTTCTCTCAGGTGCCAGGAGCCTGGTTCCCCACAACTCTCACTGTGTAATACTCAATGACACATGTCCTACAGTGCTTACTTCCCTTTGTTGATCACATTTCTACAGATAAAAGTTATAGAACAAACTTGCCATTTCTGCACGATCTAAAAGCAACTTTTGCAGGCATTTCAACATGCGCAAGACATCTACTGAACTTGAAAGAGCCGATCGATCTGTACAAACCTTTTCCAGAAAATTGAAATAGAAAAGCGATCATGTGTTAAATGTGAAATGATATACGCTTGTACAAAAAGGATGACCTCTTAAACCGCCATGTCCTCGCCAGTTGAAGCGTGAACAGATTTTACGCCAGAGTGATCGAGTTTTTTGCTAATGCCCATGATATCTGTCATCAGTCGCCTGCATGTGTGCACTGCCCAGGGTATCTCATACTACATTAAAGTCGGAATGCAAACAACTGTCCCTGTAGAAGGGCTAGCGCTACTCACCAGTACACCAGTACATCCTAATATATGTTAAATCCCCCTCGATATAGGGGCTCGGTCTTGTGAGTAAAACTGGCACGGAAATTGCAGCCCCATGACATGGATGATTGGCAAGGATGAAGAGAGGGGTAGGGGGAGGTGACTTTCATCGCAAAAACTAGTTCATCAAACTTGGAAACTGCAGAAGCTGTTCAGAGATGATGCAAATGCTTCAGGATTATTACGAATGTTGCAGACATATATCCACATGGATACTTAGTGTGGGTGTTTTTTTCTGGCTGGATAGTCTGATCTTCAATGCCAAGAGATTGAATAAAGGACATATTTGCTGACAACACTAAATTCAGAAATGTATAAAAGAAGCAGTACTCTATTACACACCGATTTTTCTGCCTCTGAATGCTAATTTTCCGTTTTTGTTAATTGATACTAAAGGAACAAGAGAAAGCAAAAATTTTGGCAATTTTTGTTATAAACTTATGCTTGAAATTGCAATTAACTGGACATACATTTAAATATTTCCTTCACATCTTGTCTTGATTAAGTTGATAGTCTCCCTTGCTCAGTCACTATGATGTGAACAATTCTTGTACGATACATCAGGTTGTGCTTCAACTGGGTTCGAACATGAAAACCAACAGAAAACAATACAACAGTGATCAGTGCATGTGCACAATTCTACAACTCCGACAAAGGGAAAGAACTCCCCTTGAGCTCAGCACACAGATGCTGACACATTCAGATGTTCTGTCTGGTCTTGGCCAGATAATACTTCCCAGTCCAAAAACTGTCCCCAATACTTGTACAGTGGAACCCCCCTTTTAAGATCCCCCCCCCCTCCTCCCACCAATTTTTGACTTCCTCCTTGTTTTCTCAGACTTTTTGTTCATAACTTCCGTAAATGTATCCCCATGTTAAGACTCCCTGCTTATTAAGACCCCCTGCTTATTAAGACCCGATTTTCTCAGACTGTTGGTCTTTAAAGGGGGGTGCCACTGTACCCACCAATGTGTTAGGACACTTAGCAAGCTTCCACTCTCTGTAGGCTTCTCACACATCTTGTTGAATTCATGAAGACACTACTGCCCCTAGGGCTGTCGGAAGTGAAGAGACATGCATCAGCTGAAGTAAATAGGGTCAGTCTTTTTGCTCTCCTCTGCAGCAGATCATATGAGATCACATGACATATTTTCAGTACTGCAGCGTCAGTGGCCGTCAGTCCAGAGTCTCAATTCTAAGGATTTTCAAGGCGGACACGTACAGCTGTCCTGAACAAAACTCGAAGTCTTTCCTGAAGCGCCAAACGGTTCCATCGATGAATGCTGGTCAAAATATCTCTCTCGTCCAAAATGTAGGAAGAAAAACCCCTGCACAATATGAAGAGCATGAAGAACAATGTTGGGCTTGTGTAAAAGTCCTTCAGTTATTGATCTGAAGAGCAAGGCTGGAACGTCAGTGATAGTCCTTAAACGATGAACATGACTGATGACGGTTTCACAGTACATGTCTTTGTCTGAAGAAGCTGATGATAGGTAGTTGTGTAGGATTGGCAAAGTACGTGCTCCATACCCCCGCTCCATCCCCCCCTGAAAGGGGAGCGGTGGGCAGTAAGATAAGTTTACCAGGAGTAGCCCGCATGGAACGTACACTTCGGATTTATAAGGATTCACAGACGCTGTTCCAGTTCTCAAAACACAGGCGAAAACGAGAGACGGGAACTCAGAAATCTGGGCTGAAATCGTCTCTTCACGTAGTGACTGTTCCGAAAAACACTTGATACTGTGATTTCATACTTCTTCTTCTTGGCGTTCGCTGGCGCAACACGCTCAGTCCAGCTCGGGAGATGAAGGTGTGATTTCATACAAATAGACATGTCTCACCCACAGTCATATTGTTGTTTAGATTACTGGAAAAGATGAGTTTCTGGACAAGAAGGAAGTGTGGATTGAAGGGAGAACATGAACTCATGTTCAATATAATCGTCATCTGTTTCTATCTGATAGGCTACTACAGATCTTTATATGTATGATAAGATGATTATATGTGTCTGGATGAGACAATGTTGCACGCTTACCTTTATATGCATAACAAAGGTACAGATTAATTGTTAGGATCCAACGGTTTGGAATTGAAAGCACTGGCGGGTATATTTATTACATTTTTTGCTTATTATTATTTCTTTTTTCTTTTTTTTCTCAAAAAATGTCTCTGTCTTTGTAAGATGACTTCTTTAATTCAAGAAAGCCCTTTTATAAAAACTTTTGCAGCTGCTCTTTTAAATGTGACGTCAAAAGTCTTCCCACTTCCCCCCGGTACAACTTTTGTCAGTGCTTTTAGGTCGAGGACTAGACAACTCGGTCCAGGGGACACAAAACACAAGAAACCAAGGAGGGGAGAAAGAACTGAAGCAAAGTCTCCTAGCAGTGTCACTGTCACTTAACAGCCAGGCCTCCCCGTCAACAAAAAAGTCCGCCAGTTATCCCTCCCCCAAGAAGCGACACCCCGATGAATCTTTGACTGGTTGATCAAGGGCGGATGGTGACTCCAGAACACAGAAAAAGCTGGCTAGGCTGGCTGGGCTGGCTAGGTTGGCCCCGCACGGAACAGCTTGCTAGCTAGCAACTCAGCCGGCTAGCAAGCCAAAGCCAAGCCCTACATTGCAGCGAGTGTGAGAGAGTGTGTTGTGCTCCGCATGAAGGGGGGATACGACAGGGTATAGCTGGCGTGCGAGGATGGAGGTGGTGGCAGGAGGAAGGAGAGGAGGGAGGGAGGGAGGGGGGTGTGGCTGAGCGCCTCCCCCTCCTCTCCCCCTCACTCCCAGCCGTTGTCTTTGATCATGTGGGCCAGCTCGATGATGTACTTGCCCTCCTTGTACTTCTGGCTGGATTCGAACGCGTGCTCCTGGTGACACAGGGAAAGCAAGGTCACAAGTTAGCACCAGTAACTTCATTGTAACTCTGGACTTCCACACAAGCACACAAAACTTCATACAATTACAAGAGCCTTGAGAACAGCGCATGCTAACACATCTGAAAATGAGGCAATGTTCTTTGCACTCTCCCAAACCAACAATAAGGCATTAACCTTAGCTTCAAAAGTTGAAAGTCATCATAGCTATACAGTGATACCTGTGATGTGTGGCCCCCATTGATGACAGGACACCTCCCTTAAAAGGACACATTCTGGGGTCCCTTTGTCTATTATCTCTACCAAAATCTACCTGTCATGACAGGCCACCTGCAATGTATGGACACTTTGAACTGGTCCCAAGGCTGTCCTTTCATGGCAGGTACCACTGTACCAAACTATACCTGTCATGACAGGCCGCCTGCAATGTATGGACACTTTGAACTGGTCCCAAGGCTGTCCTTTCATGGCAGGTACCACTGTACCAAACTATACCTGTCATGACAGGCCGCCTGCAATGTAGGGACACTTTGAACTGGTCCCAAGGCTGTCCTTTCATTGCAGGTACCACTGTACCAAACTATACCTGTCATGACAGGCCGCCTGCAATGTATGGACACTTTGAACTGGTCCCAAGGCTGTCCTTTCATGGCAGGTACCACTGTACCAAACTATACCTGTCATGACAGGCCGCCTGCAATGTATGGACACTTTGAACTGGTCCCAAGGCTGTCCTTTCATTGCAGGTACCACTGTACCAAACTATACCTGTCATGACAGGCCGCCTGCAATGTATGGACACTTTGAACTGGTCCCAAGGCTGTCCTTTCATGGCAGGTACCACTGTACCAAAATCTACCTGTCATGACAGGCCACCTGCAATGTATGGACACTTTGAACTGGTCCCAAGGCTGTCCTTTCATGGCAGGTACCACTGTACCAAACTATACCTGTCATGACAGGCCGCCTGCAATGTATGGACACTTTGAACTGGTCCCAAGGCTGTCCTTTCATGGCAGGTACCACTGTACCAATAATCTTGACTGCATTTAGTATTCAGACAGTTGGGGATTCCACTGCATGTAATAGATACATGATGCTGAATGGATCTGTCGTGGCAGCCTGTATTCTTGAGTCATATATTATCAGATGCAGTTCCCATGTCTGAATTTTACACTTTGAAATAGACGCAGAAAACTCGATGAACTGAATTATTTTTCTTGCATCAGGGCAAGTTTGTTCAGACAGAATTCAAAACAGAATTATAATTTAAAAAAACATAAGAAAACAAGAAAAGAAAAATTCAATATAAAAAAAGAAAACAAGAAAAAGACGTACATATTTCCAGCCTAACGTGGTCTTGCAGCATTCGCAATAAATGTCGGCAACAGCATGTAGGCCTGTGAGCAACACGCGCTCCTCTGCAGGGCCACAGCCAACATTCACACTGCAACAAACACAGTTACATTAACTGGGTGAAGATCGAACACAATAGTCGCAACATATGTAGCAATATTAGCAGATGCAGTACACAACACACACACTCCTCTGCAAGGCAGTACTCAACATTTACACTGCAACAAAAATCCTCACTTTCACAGGTTGCACGAAGCTTGGGCTCTTGATTTAAGATAAAAAGACTTCACGAAGTCAACTTCTGGTTAAAGTTAAGGACAGCTAATAGCTACAGCTAGTATGTAACATCCACTCCTCTGCTGGAATTCACCCGACATAAAACACCCTGCGGCAAAATCAACCTTGAAAGGAGAGAGAGTTTGTTATGGATTACATGTATCTCCTCTTGGGACATTGCAGCCAAAATCATGCTAAAAACACTTGTTCTTTTCGGCTCTCGGTAAGATCCTCTGTTATATCATGCAGTTCATATGGGAAACCAATAAACTCAGAACAGAGGTTGTAAAGCAATGAAGTTTGCATTTTTCATGATCCGATATTTTTTTTATATCCACTCAAAAGCGGCGTGTATAACCTCCACCTAACTATAACTGTCAGGTACACACTTTAATATTTGCTATAGCTATGGCGTAACTAAGTAAATAAAAGGCGGGCTACGCCCCAAGCGTGTTAAATCAAGTCTGTATACTTACACTGAATTGAACAAGTAGGCACGGCCTTGGCTGCCTTGGAACGACTGAAAGTGAAACACAACAACTCAATCATCAGATTAGATCATAAAGTTTCAATGAAGACTGAAAGGGAAGAAGTATATCATCAGATTAGATTAACACATTTTAAAGATTGACTGAAACTGAAGAACTACATCATCCGAGTAGGTCATCAGATTAGATAACAAATGTTTACGATTAACTGAAACTGAAGAACCACATCATCTGTTTCAAGTAACAACGGAAACAGAAGAGTTAAATCATCAGAAACTATAATAATTGCTAAATAACAAATCATTTTAATGCTGACTAGTTACAAGTGTGGGGTGACTGAGGATCAATCAAATCATTTTAATGCTGACTAGTTACAAGTGTGGGGTGACTGAGGATCAATCAAATCATTTTAATGCTGACTAGTTACAAGTGTGGGGTGACTGAGGATCAATCAAATCATTTTAATGCTGACTAGTTACAAGTGTGGGGTGACTGAGGATCAATCAAATCATTTTAATGCTGACTAGTTACAAGTGTGGGGTAACTGAGGATCAATCAAATCATTTTAATGCTGACTAGTTACAAGTGTGGGGTAACTGAGGATCAATCAAATCATTTTAATGCTGACTAGTTACAAGTGTGGGGTGACTGAGGATCAATCAAATCATTTTAATGCTGACTAGTTACAAGTGTGGGGTGACTGAGGATCAATCAAATCATTTTAATGCTGACTAGTTACAAGTGTGGGGTGACTGAGGATCAATCAAATCATTTTAATGCTGACTAGTTACAAGTGTGGGGTGACTGAGGATCAATCAAATCATTTTAATGCTGACTAGTTACAAGTGTGGGGTAACTGAGGATCAATCAAATCATTTTAATGCTGACTAGTTACAAGTGTGGGGTAACTGAGGATCAATCAAATCATTTTAATGCTGACTAGTTACAAGTGTGGGGTGACTGAGGATCAATCAAATCATTTTAATGCTGACTAGTTACAAGTGTGGGGTGACTGAGGATCAATCAAATCATTTTAATGCTGACTAGTTACAAGTGTGGGGTGACTGAGGATCAATCAAATCATTTTAATGCTGACTAGTTACAAGTGTGGGGTGACTGAGGATCAATCAAATCATTTTAATGCTGACTAGTTACAAGTGTGGGGTGACTGAGGATCAATCAAATCATTTTAATGCTGACTAGTTACAAGTGTGGGGTGACTGAGGATCAATCAAATCATTTTAATGCTGACTAGTTACAAGTGTGGGGTGACTGAGGATCAATCAAATCATTTTAATGCTGACTAGTTACAAGTGTGGGGTGACTGAGGATCAATCAAATCATTTTAATGCTGACTAGTTACAAGTGTGGGGTAACTGAGGATCAATCAAATCATTTTAATGCTGACTAGTTACAAGTGTGGGGTGACTGAGGATCAATCAAATCATTTTAATGCTGACTAGTTACAAGTGTGGGGTAACTGAGGATCAATCAAATCATTTTAATGCTGACTAGTTACAAGTGTGGGGTGACTGAGGATCAATCAAATCATTTTAATGCTGACTAGTTACAAGTGTGGGGTAACTGAGGATCAATCAAATCATTTTAATGCTGACTAGTTACAAGTGTGGGGTGACTGAGGATCAATCAAATCATTTTAATGCTGACTAGTTACAAGTGTGGGGTGACTGAGGATCAATCAAATCATTTTAATGCTGACTAGTTACAAGTGTGGGGTGACTGAGGATCAATCAAATCATTTTAATGCTGACTAGTTACAAGTGTGGGGTGACTGAGGATCAATCAAATCATTTTAATGCTGACTAGTTACAAGTGTGGGGTGACTGAGGATCAATCAAATCATTTTAATGCTGACTAGTTACAAGTGTGGGGTGACTGAGGATCAATCAAATCATTTTAATGCTGACTAGTTACAAGTGTGGGGTGACTGAGGATCAATCAAATCATTTTAATGCTGACTAGTTACAAGTGTGGGGTGACTGAGGATCAATCAAATCATTTTAATGCTGACTAGTTACAAGTGTGGGGTGACTGAGGATCAATCAAATCATTTTAATGCTGACTAGTTACAAGTGTGGGGTGACTGAGGATCAATCAAATCATTGTAATGCTGACTAGTTACAAGTGTGGGGTGACTGAGGATCAATCAAATCATTGTAATGCTGACTAGTTACAAGTGTGGGGTGACTGAGGATCAATCAAATCATTTTAATGCTGACTAGTTACAAGTGTGGGGTGACTGAGGATCAATCAAATCATTTTAATGCTGACTAGTTACAAGTGTGGGGTGACTGAGGATCAATCAAATCATTTTAATGCTGACTAGTTACAAGTGTGGGGTGACTGAGGATCAATCAAATCATTTTAATGCTGACTAGTTACAAGTGTGGGGTGACTGAGGATCAATCAAATCATTTTAATGCTGACTAGTTACAAGTGTGGGGTGACTGAGGATCAATCAAATCATTTTAATGCTGACTAGTTACAAGTGTGGGGTGACTGAGGATCAATCAAATCATTTTAATGCTGACTAGTTACAAGTGTGGGGTGACTGAGGATCAATCAAATCATTTTAATGCTGACTAGTTACAAGTGTGGGGTGACTGAGGATCAATCAAATCATTTTAATGCTGACTAGTTACAAGTGTGGGGTGACTGAGGATCAATCAAATCATTTTAATGCTGACTAGTTACAAGTGTGGGGTGACTGAGGATCAATCAAATCATTTTAATGCTGACTAGTTACAAGTGTGGGGTGACTGAGGATCAATCAAATCATTTTAATGCTGACTAGTTACAAGTGTGGGGTGACTGAGGATCAATCAAATCATTTTAATGCTGACTAGTTACAAGTGTGGGGTGACTGAGGATCAATCAAATCATTTTAATGCTGACTAGTTACAAGTGTGGGGTGACTGAGGATCAATCAAATCATTTTAATGCTGACTAGTTACAAGTGTGGGGTGACTGAGGATCAATCAAATCATTTTAATGCTGACTAGTTACAAGTGTGGGGTGACTGAGGATCAATCAAATCATTTTAATGCTGACTAGTTACAAGTGTGGGGTGACTGAGGATCAATCAAATCATTTTAATGCTGACTAGTTACAAGTGTGGGGTGACTGAGGATCAATCAAATCATTTTAATGCTGACTAGTTACAAGTGTGGGGTGACTGAGGATCAATCAAATCATTTTAATGCTGACTAGTTACAAGTGTGGGGTGACTGAGGATCAATCAAATCATTTTAATGCTGACTAGTTACAAGTGTGGGGTGACTGAGGATCAATCAAATCATTTTAATGCTGACTAGTTACAAGTGTGGGGTGACTGAGGATCAATCAAATCATTTTAATGCTGACTAGTTACAAGTGTGGGGTGACTGAGGATCAATCAAATCATTTTAATGCTGACTAGTTACAAGTGTGGGGTGACTGAGGATCAATCAAATCATTTTAATGCTGACTAGTTACAAGTGTGGGGTGACTGAGGATCAATCAAATCATTTTAATGCTGACTAGTTACAAGTGTGGGGTGACTGAGGATCAATCAAATCATTTTAATGCTGACTAGTTACAAGTGTGGGGTGACTGAGGATCAATCAAATCATTTTAATGCTGACTAGTTACAAGTGTGGGGTGACTGAGGATCAATCAAATCATTTTAATGCTGACTAGTTACAAGTGTGGGGTGACTGAGGATCAATCAAATCATTTTAATGCTGACTAGTTACAAGTGTGGGGTGACTGAGGATCAATCAAATCATTTTAATGCTGACTAGTTACAAGTGTGGGGTGACTGAGGATCAATCAAATCATTTTAATGCTGACTAGTTACAAGTGTGGGGTGACTGAGGATCAATCAAATCATTTTAATGCTGACTAGTTACAAGTGTGGGGTGACTGAGGATCAATCAAATCATTTTAATGCTGACTAGTTACAAGTGTGGGGTGACTGAGGATCAATCAAATCATTTTAATGCTGACTAGTTACAAGTGTGGGGTGACTGAGGATCAATCAAATCATTTTAATGCTGACTAGTTACAAGTGTGGGGTGACTGAGGATCAATCAAATCATTTTAATGCTGACTAGTTACAAGTGTGGGGTGACTGAGGATCAATCAAATCATTTTAATGCTGACTAGTTACAAGTGTGGGGTGACTGAGGATCAATCAAATCATTTTAATGCTGACTAGTTACAAGTGTGGGGTGACTGAGGATCAATCAAATCATTTTAATGCTGACTAGTTACAAGTGTGGGGTGACTGAGGATCAATCAAATCATTTTAATGCTGACTAGTTACAAGTGTGGGGTGACTGAGGATCAATCAAATCATTTTAATGCTGACTAGTTACAAGTGTGGGGTGACTGAGGATCAATCAAATCATTTTAATGCTGACTAGTTACAAGTGTGGGGTGACTGAGGATCAATCAAATCATTTTAATGCTGACTAGTTACAAGTGTGGGGTGACTGAGGATCAATCAAATCATTTTAATGCTGACTAGTTACAAGTGTGGGGTGACTGAGGATCAATCAAATCATTTTAATGCTGACTAGTTACAAGTGTGGGGTGACTGAGGATCAATCAAATCATTTTAATGCTGACTAGTTACAAGTGTGGGGTGACTGAGGATCAATCAAATCATTTTAATGCTGACTAGTTACAAGTGTGGGGTGACTGAGGATCAATCAAATCATTTTAATGCTGACTAGTTACAAGTGTGGGGTGACTGAGGATCAATCAAATCATTTTAATGCTGACTAGTTACAAGTGTGGGGTGACTGAGGATCAATCAAATCATTGTAATGCTGACTAGTTACAAGTGTGGGGTGACTGAGGATCAATCAAATCATTTTAATGCTGACTAGTTACAAGTGTGGGGTGACTGAGGATCAATCAAATCATTGTAATGCTGACTAGTTACAAGTGTGGGGTGACTGAGGATCAATCAAATCATTTTAATGCTGACTAGTTACAAGTGTGGGGTGACTGAGGATCAATCAAATCATTGTAATGCTGACTAGTTACAAGTGTGGGGTGACTGAGGATCAATCAAATCATTTTAATGCTGACTAGTTACAAGTGTGGGGTGACTGAGGATCAATCAAATCATTGTAATGCTGACTAGTTACAAGTGTGGGGTGACTGAGGATCAATCAAATCATTGTAATGCTGACTAGTTACAAGTGTGGGGTGACTGAGGATCAATCAAATCATTTTAATGCTGACTAGTTACAAGTGTGGGGTGACTGAGGATCAATCAAATCATTGTAATGCTGACTAGTTACAAGTGTGGGGTGACTGAGGATCAATCAAATCATTTTAATGCTGACTAGTTACAAGTGTGGGGTGACTGAGGATCAATCAAATCATTGTAATGCTGACTAGTTACAAGTGTGGGGTGACTGAGGATCAATCAAATCATTTTAATGCTGACTAGTTACAAGTGTGGGGTGACTGAGGATCAATCAAATCATTTTAATGCTGACTAGTTACAAGTGTGGGGTGACTGAGGATCAATCAAATCATTTTAATGCTGACTAGTTACAAGTGTGGGGTGACTGAGGATCAATCAAATCATTTTAATGCTGACTAGTTACAAGTGTGGGGTGACTGAGGATCAATCAAATCATTTTAATGCTGACTAGTTACAAGTGTGGGGTGACTGAGGATCAATCAAATCATTTTAATGCTGACTAGTTACAAGTGTGGGGTGACTGAGGATCAATCAAATCATTTTAATGCTGACTAGTTACAAGTGTGGGGTGACTGAGGATCAATCAAATCATTTTAATGCTGACTAGTTACAAGTGTGGGGTGACTGAGGATCAATCAAATCATTGTAATGCTGACTAGTTACAAGTGTGGGGTGACTGAGGATCAATCAAATCATTTTAATGCTGACTAGTTACAAGTGTGGGGTGACTGAGGATCAATCAAATCATTTTAATGCTGACTAGTTACAAGTGTGGGGTGACTGAGGATCAATCAAATCATTGTAATGCTGACTAGTTACAAGTGTGGGGTGACTGAGGATGAATCAAAAGCAGAAAAAGACAAAAGATATCAAGGAAAGAGAAGGTAAACAAATGTTGACAATTAAACAACAGCAGTATGTGACCGTCTTAATTTTAACTGTATATAATACCTTATTCTTCCCAAGTTTGACAGGGATGAAAGTTAAAAGAATTAACAAAAGTTCAATTGTCAGGAAATCTGCCTGTAAGCCAGATGGCCTTGACCTAACTTTTGAATCAGTAGAACATTTTTCAAGGTCATCATTTAAAATTCAGGATTTCCTGACGGGTGCTTTCATCCCTGATTGTACAAAGAACACACACACACACACACACACACACACACACACACACACACACACACACCAGGATTTTCACACAATCACCTTTTTGAAGTTCAAAGACTGCTAACTAAACTACATAAACTGGCTGCTATGATTGATTGATATACACACGCTTCAGCAGACAAAAGGCACTTACATGATCCTTACTAATGTAATTACTGATAACAATTTCCTCATCACACTCACAGTAATAATTAGAGTTCAAAGACCATCTGACACTATTACTGCAGCAGACAAGCAGATCTATACCAGTGCATGTCAACACGGGACAAAAGTGAGATGGTATTTCATATCAAAGCAAAATAAACCGACCCCTAGAACTTTGAAGTGGATCAAGTGGATATACTCAACAGATCAACCCGATAACCCCCGTTGAGGTAAACATGCAAAGCCTGAGCCACGGAGAAGCTCTTTGTTCATAAACTATCTGAACCACACTTGATAACCCCATTTACCATACAGCAGAGACTGGTAAACAATAACACAGCATGAGTCCCCTGATTTCATGGACCAGTTACAAGCACTGCGCAGATGACTGATCAGTATCACTAACTTGATATAGAAAGTTGAAAGGAAGATCTGCTCTGTGGGCCCAGGAAAGGAACACATTATAGCACACTAACTTTGACTAAGTGCCTGTGAGTAAGCATACATGTACTCTCCATTTCCCTCCTACCCCTTTTGCTCCGTTGAGATGTTAATTGAAGGAACAGCTCATTTCTTGTGATGAACTCGTACATGTATGTGAACATTAGCTCATGCATTACATTGTCTGTTCTGTACCAAAACATCCTAAAGTTTCCTGTATGACCCTAAAAAATGAGGGTGGGTGGGAGGGGGGGGGGGGGGGGGTTACTAAAGTACCCAATTACAAAAAATCTGACACACTGCATTCACCAGCAGAGGTACACGGGGCAGTTTCCCCAGATATTGTAACGTCTTCATAAATTCCACTGAACGTTTGCACTTGCAATACCTACCATCATACCATGGCATGTAAACAAACAACCAATCCTGACAGTAAACTTGGCATCAAAGACAACAGAGGGAAAAAAGCCGGAAAGGGGGCAAGAAGGAGTGCGGCTGTGGGATGGACTGATCTCTATAACACTGGGGCTTTCCTCACTGATTCTCATCCCTCTGACTTTTAGGACAAACAAATAAAGTGGGGGTTTTCTGATGAAAAAAAAAAAAAAAAAAAGTCGGTAGGTCGGTTACATTTTTGAGAGTGGGGGTTGTCGGGTGGGTAGGAGTGGACTTCAAGTCTTCTTCTTCTCTCTTTGTTTTTCTAACCAAGTTATTGCACGTGTGTGTGTGTGTGTGCCCGTGTGAATGTTTATGTGTGTTTTTGTGTGTGTGTGTGTGTGTCTGTCTGCACATGTGTACAGGTCCAGCTGACCCCAACCTCACATCAACCTTACAACCACCACACCCCCCCCCCACACACACACCAAACATCATCCTACAGTCTACTGTACTACTCACCTTGGAGATCAACTCATCATGGTTGGCCAGGTGTGCCCTGCAGTGGACACAGCTATAGGTGCGGTGACACTTGTTGGGCAGGTACGCCTGGAACGTTTTCACCATGTTGGCCGAACTGGACAGACATCGAATGGACTGGCGAGGAATTTTGAGGTTCAGGAGGGGGCCGAACAAGCAGATGAATGAACACCCCGTCTTGCAGGATGGTTCCAGGCGGGTCGCCAGCAGGGCGAGTGCGGGAAGTCCCGGGAATCCGTCGAGGCGTCGGAGGTAGTGCCGGAGGTGTGTGCGGCAAGCCCAGCGCGACAGAAACCACGGGCCTTTTTATCAAGTTCTCAGATTATTTCTGCGATATTCATTCCAAGGGCTGGGCTGACCGGCAGGGTATGTGCTGTGTCTCACTGGTAGTTTCACGCTGCAAGGCAAATAACATTGAAATTGTAAAAGAAACGTAAACTTAGAACAATATGGTAGTTGAAAGTGAAAAGCGATTAATACTGAATGCATCTTACTTGGTCTATTCAATTTCAAGAAATCAACATGCAAGCTGTTGACAAGTTAAGTTCAGAACAAGAGGACAGTGCAAAAAACACAATTAACAAAACAAAACAAAAGCTGAGAAAATGAGCTTCAGTTCTGCTGGCAAAGCGACTAGAAATGTAGTGGCTTCAAATCAAAGAAGCCATGCTCAGCCCTGTGAAACGCCATGAGGCGAACTTCCGCTGATTTGAATAGAAGACGAGCAGCAGTTCACAAGAGAACGCACAAATATTTCTAACAAAACAGTTCTTCAGACTGCAAAATGTCCAGTTCACAAGAGAACATGCAAATAACATTTCATCACAATGCAGTTCATACGAGAACACAACAAAGTTTCAGAATGCAGAATATAAATAACATGTTCATGTGTGCCGTCTTCCCAGTTTTCAAAGTACATGTGACAGCGGGACCTTCAACATCCAAGAAATTGGATCCGGTCCCCCACGGGAAGAAGAAGAAGAAGACAGATCTATTGAATAAGACTGGGTGGAGCAACATTAACCCGCTCAACAGAAATTGCCACTGCAAACTAGTGCAGGTCATTCAATGATACAAAGTGGCTTTACCTGGTTAAACTAACAGCTTTAATGCGCTAGCACGCAGATACAGTTGAACAAATTCAATGCAATTGTCAGAGACAGAGAAACATTAAGTACAAAAGGTCAATGTTGACATCAAATTGAGCATAAAACTCTTAGAAAGCACTGTCTCGGTCAGGAAGTAAACACATTTGTGCAAACCAATCCACACAACAAAATTCAAAACATCACCCACTTAACAGCTGAAGTTTGAAAACAAATAAAAAACAAAAACAGACAAGTTCATGCACAGCAGAGAAGTGGTCGACTACACACTGGAGAAGCAAAGGCGAAAAATGAACACAACAATCCAATCTCCTTCAGATCAACTCGGAAAGAGCATTTTCTGTGTGGAAAACCCTAGGCTAGGCCTAGCAAGCACTTTCCTCCTCATGAGCGCTGAGGAAAAGACTGACAAGCCCAGTGTGTTCTTTCCTCCTTACTCAAACAAAGCATCAGCTGTGGCAAGTTCTTGTCAACAGGACCCAAAGTGGCAGAGCTAAATGCACACTCAACCCCCCCCCCCCCCCCCCCCCTTTTTTTTAAAATTCTTCATGACCCCACATTCCTCAGTCTCTGCTTCTGCAAACTTTGGATGGCATTCAAAACTCTAATTCCACGTGAACACACTTTGAAACTCAAACCTGTTTCCTTCCCCCCTGCTATTCTGCTTAGCCTCAGCAGTTTTCAGGACAAACTGTACACATTGGCTGATTTGAACACAGCAATTTGTTTTTCTTGTTAAAAATGTGTTTCCTGTTTTTATTGTTGTACTAAAGAACTGTTTCTTAAAGATTAGAATTGTATGTCCAACCAATTTTGGTGTAAACTGTGACAATACAATTTCAACCTGTCAAAAATATTCAACATTACAAAGTTACATACAATTATTATGATAATAGTAATACTAATACACTGAGTTTCTTTCTACAACTCGGTCTAACTCAAGACACATAAAGAAACAAGCAACTGTAAAGATGAACAAGGCAATAATTGTATTTAAATGCATTGAAGATCCTTCCTGGTTCTTGCTCCGGTTCTTGATTATCTGTATACTAGAGCGCTATATGATTTGTACATTAGTGACAATGACACAGTGACAGTCTGAGTAGAGAAGCGCAAACACAGGTTGGAATTCTGTTTCAGCATTTAATGTTCAATATTTATCAAAGAACTGGGAAGCATGAAATTAGTAAACCATGCATAAATCTACTCAGAAGCAGACGTACACTGTCGAACGATCTTCTCTCGTTCTATTCTTTGTTATTGCCACAGCTTTCAACCTGACTCTGATTCTACCGGACTGTTATGTGACCTTTTCAAACCTATTTAATATACAACTTGAAAGAGGTCAAAGACAATTAAGCACCTGACAAATACTCGAATTGAAATAAAAACAAACACTTCGATCAGTCTGCTAAAACATACCTCCAATTCACTTACGTTTCGATTTGCACAAACTGCCCCAGGTAATATTTCTCTGATCTCAATAATAATCTTTGCACGGTTGGCCTAGTGGTAAGGTGTCCGCCCCGTGATCAGGAGGTCGTGGGTTCGAACCCCGGCCGGGTCATACCTAAGACTTTAAAATTGGCAATCTAGTGGCTGCTCCGCCTGGCGTCTGGTATTATGGGGTTAGTGCTAGGACTGGTTGGTCCGGTGTCAGAATAATGTGACTGGGTGAGACATGAAGCCTGTGTTGCGACTTCTGTCTTGTGTGTGGCGCACGATGTCAAAGCAGCACCACCCTGATATGGCCCTTCGTGGTCGGCTGGGCGTTAAGCAAACAAACAAACAAACCCATGTGATGGTTTAACAGTCTGAAATCAAGTCACATATACTAGCTGATACAAAGATAAGGAAAACTGCAAGAAGAGGTCAGTTACCATGAACAAGGAAAAAGGCCAACCATAGAAATGAACAATAACAAAAACACACCTTGTTCTCAATCCCTGCCAGCTGTTTGCTTTGTCAAGCGAACTTGTGACCTGACGGACGGGGGACACAGGGAGGAAAAAGCCAGTGACTTCCTTGTCATAAGTGTTATGACGGCTCCCTTTACTCACTAAGGATATTCAGTCACGATTCTTGGCTGGGTCGTGCATGCTACGCAGACCAAACTGCCACCAAAGTGCGCAGTGTTTTCAACCGCGACAGGCCTTGCACACAGGACTCACAGACACCTCATTACTTCTTGCATAACAAAAAGGCGCTGAAGCGTCACAGAAGCAGAGAGCAGACGAAGAAAACCGTGGTCGGAAGGAGTAACATAATCTACTAACCTCAACCGCCATATTCTCCAACACAGAGAGCCCAGTTCCAAAAATAGCCAACAACCACAGTCGATTGTTTTGCATGCTGTGCGCTCAAACCACCTCACCAGAATATGGGTTCAAGGCCTACGTACGCTGCTAAGGACAGCATACAATCGTGACATAAAATGGCTCAAACACAATTTTTACCGCGAAGACGCAAAAATATGGGCAAAGAAAATAATAGTGGAGTCAAGGCGAATAGACCACGCAACACTCAACATATTGATCTGACAGATGGCCTCGCCTTGCGCAGTTTTGGGCAGATTCCAAACAAAGGAAAGGCATAGAAAACATCAGTCTCGTAACTCTTAATTTCAACTCAGAGTTAAAAAAAAATACATCAACTATCATTGTGTGCAAAGCAAATCGTTGAGCTATGCGAAGCACAACAAAGAACCGCGGTTTTTTTCAAGCTTGTAAATCCGAAGGTCTTTGTTTTGAAAGTCGGTCGCTGCCTGAAAATGTGGATAGCCTGTATTCTGGACAAATAAATTGTTCCTGAAAAACGTAGTCGTCTTTTCAAATGGTACATTACACTAAGTAACCTTTCTCTTGATTATTTTATGCTTCGCACCGTTTATATTTGTAAGAAGAAAGAAATTGCTTTGTTGTCTGTTACGATAATCTGCAAGCGCCATTTGCATGCAGACGACACATGTGGACTGGAGCCAGTTGAAGAGAAGAACGTTCAATAACAAGAACAAAATCGACAGAACTCACGTTTGAAGCTGAAGCTGAGAATCCAGCAAACAATGAAATCACGTACGGAATCCTAAAGTGTACGACTGTCACATCTACTCAACAGCATGCACTTGCAATGTGTTCGTTGATCTCTACTGAGAGCGCGAGATGGTCTGTTTATCTTTTGCAAGCAGGCGGATGATGACGACATGTCACGTGACACAGAGGGTCGCACAGCAACATAAACAGAGCGCACATGTGGCAGTCGAACGGAGAGATCGCGCGCTGCGCTCGCAGTGCGAACCAATAACAGACGGATTTTGCGATCGTGAAGAAACAAAGACCGACTTACGTGTTGTGTGATTTTCACACGTCGTATTGTTTTCCTTTGTCGCTTTCGCGTCGGGTAAGTATAGAGCTTTCTGCTGGCAGGTTTGTAAAAGTTCTTGTCGCCGTGAAGAGGCGCCTGCTGTGGTGGTCACGCTTGCCACGCGAATGTTGCTGTGCAACCCCAGTCAGTGAAGCGTGTCAAGGATGTCAGGCGGTTACCAAGTGCCCCAAGCATCGTCTGCTGAAACGTGATCCGTCAAACTGGACTCGCTCCGTTATCCGCACGTCATTGTCTGGCAGTGCTCGAGAAAACCCGATAAAACTTGACTGACTCTCATTTATGTGTTGTTGTTGACAAAACTTGAGATTCAAATAAGTGTCAGAAACTTGACCTAGTTTGGGAATTTGAAGTCGTGCTGCTGAACGGCTGCGGAGCACAGCTGGGCGCTTGTTTGTTGATTGAAAATACTGTTGTCGAAATTCAGTGTACTGCTAATGCGGCTAGTCACAATCCGAGCAACAAACAAAACCGTCACTGTTGAAGCGTGCGGCACACACACTGACACACGCACAAACACACACCGTGACACAAATACTGACACACACACTCTCACACGCACGTACGCATTGACTCGAGACACACACACTGACACATACAAACACTCACACACATACTGACACACACACACACACACCGCAAACACACACACTGACACACTGACACACGGGAAGCTGTTAGACTGATTTGGCTTTGAGTGTGTTGGGTTGGGTGGTTGTTTTTGCATTGACTTGGACACTATAGCGAGTAGATAGCCCAAACTGTGAAACATCGAATCACCAATACGTTACAAGTCTTATTTCTGATCTGCAGCGGAGCTGTTTTCACTTCCTCGGCCTCTCTTCAAAGACAAAGTCTGTTGTGCGACATAAACCGGCTTTTCCCGTACGCTGTCACATAAACCGCCTGCAGCCGCACACACTAATCCTTCTCAGCGTGAGACTTTGGCCACGAAATCATCTTTGATGGGCCTTGACCGAACCGTCCGCACCTCAGTCCCGTTACCATGCGGCGATTATGTGTGACATCGGGCAAGGCTCCGCTGGGGGCGACAGTACATGACAGAGTGAAACGATGGGGCATGGTGCATCAAACCGCCTGCAGCTGCGACACGCTATTTCATCTCAGTGTGAGGCTTTTGGTCAGGAAGTCAATAGTCACGCAACCATCCATCTCCATCACCCATCCCCACCACCACCCTCCATCTCCATCACCCATCCCCACCACCACCCTCCATCTCCATCACCCGTCCCCACCACCACCCTCCATCTCCATCACCCATCCCCACCACCACCCTCCATCTCCATCACCCGTCCCCACCACCACCCTCCATCTCCATCACCCATCCCCACCACCACCCTCCATCCCCATCACCCATCCCCACCACCACCCTCCATCTCCATCACCCATCCCCACCACCACCCTCCATCACCATCACCCATCCCCACCACCACCCTCCATCTCCATCACCCGTCCCCACCACCACCCTCCATCTCCATCACCCATCCCCACCACCACCCTCCATCACCCATCCCCACCACCACCCTCCATCTCCATCACCCGTCCCCACCACCACCCTCCATCACCATCACCCGTCCCCACCACCACCCTCCATCACCCATCCCCACCACCACCCTCCATCTCCATCACCCATCCCCACCACCACCCTCCATCTCCATCACCCGTCCCCACCACCACCCTCCATCTCCATCACCCATCCCCACCACCACCCTCCATCACCCATCCCCACCACCACCCTCCATCTCCATCACCCATCCCCACCACCACCCTCCATCTCCATCACCCGTCCCCACCACCACCCTCCATCTCCATCACCCATCCCCACCACCACCCTCCATCTCCATCACCCGTCCCCACCACCACCCTCCATCTCCATCACCCATCCCCACCACCACCCTCCATCACCCATCCCCACCACCACCCTCCATCTCCATCACCCGTCCCCACCACCACCCTCCATCTCCATCACCCATCCCCACCACCACCCTCCATCACCCATCCCCACCACCACCCTCCATCTCCATCACCCGTCCCCACCACCACCCTCCATCTCCATCACCCATCCCCACCACCACCCTCCATCTCCATCACCCGTCCCCACCACCACCCTCCATCTCCATCACCCATCCCCACCACCACCCTCCATCACCATCACCCGTCCCCACCACCACCCTCCATCTCCATCACCCGTCCCCACCACCACCCTCCATCTCCATCACCCGTCCCCATCACCAACCACCATCTTCCCGACATACACACAAACAGTCAGAAAGGAAATACTTGAATATCGGTGAGAGAGAGAGAGAGAGAGAGAGAGAGACAGAGACAGAGACAGAGACAGACAGACAGACAGACAGACAGACAGAGAGAAAGACACAAACACACACACACGCGCGCACACACCCCCACATACACAACGCACACACACAAACACACATAAACACGCACACGCACACACAAACACACACACACCAAGCACTCAAAAACACGTACACAACCATACCACCCCCCCCCCCCCCCCCCGCCCATAAACACATACATAATTATTTACCTGTTCACACACACACACACACACACTGACCACTCGGACACACGCACACACACAGACACACGCACGCAATCACGCGCACACACACACACGTACGTCACACATACAGTCATTGACCCGGCCGTCCTTGCTGCCACTGCATGTCCGATCGACTGACGACCCGTCACTGTGAAAAGTACAATTACTTACTGTCACTCTCCGCTCACAGGTCAGTGACACCACCACCCCTCATACCCTTCCCTCCACCCCCACCCCCACCCTCCCACCCCTCCCTGCCATCTTTTCCCGATTGTAAAGTCTCTCCAGACCCATTCTGATAAGCATCGCTCCACGGCTATTGCCAGTTGTCTCACTGACCGGACGCGACAGTCCTACGCGAATCTATCAAACCAAGAATACAGAGTCATACAACTATCCCCCCCCCCCCCCCCCCTAATCGCTGATGCCGATATGTTCTTCTTCTGCTGTTTTCGATTGCTGTTGTTTTTGATTTTGGGTGTGCAGTTGGGTATTTTATGTTTTGTTACAAATAAGGGATTATTTATTGATCATCATCATCATCATCATCATCATCATCATCATCATCATCATCATCATCATCATCATCTCCAGAAAGTCGGTAAACATTTCTCAAAGAAAAGAAAAAGGTCAAGAGATATGTCAGTCAGTCGCGGCCTGTTACCGTACTAACCGTGTGACATAACAGACACAGGTAGACAGTCCACAGCACCGCCAGGCGAAACTTTAGCCAAGGACCTACAATCACGAGCTACAGTGGGACTCCAATTTAAGGCCTACAGCTACAGTGGGACCCCAATTTAAGGCCTTCAGCTACAGTGGGACCCCAATTTAAGGCCTTCAGCTACAGTGGGACCCCAATTTAAGGCCTTCAAATTCCAAGAAAATCAGGTCTTAAAATGGAGGGAAATGTAGAGATGTTATGAAGAGAAAATCTGAGAACGTAAGGTCTTAAAAAGGGGGAAGTCTTAAATTGGGGGGTCTTAAAGGGAGGTTCCACTGTAGATACAGGTCCGTGGTTTGACCTGTGGTCTGTGTTGTGGCGATTTCATGGTCCGTGGTTTGACCTGTGGTCTGTGTTGTGGCGATTTCATGGTCCGTGGTTTGACCTGTGGTCTGTGTTGTGGCGATTTCATGGTCCGTGGTTTGACCTGTGGTCTGTGTTGTGGCGATTTCATGGTCCGTGGTTTGACCTGTGGTCTGTGTTGTGGCGATTTCATGGTCCGTGGTTTGACCTGTGGTCTGTGTTGTGGCGATTTCATGGTCCGTGGTTTGACCTGTGGTCTGTGTTGTGGCGATTTCATGGTCCGTGGTTTGACCTGTGGTCTGTGTTGTGGCGATTTCATGGTCCGTGGTTTGACCTGTGGTCTGTGTTGTGGCGATTTCATGGTCCGTGGTTTGACCTGTGGTCTGTGTTGTGGCGATTTCATGGTCCGTGGTTTGACCTGTGGTCTGTGTTGTGGCGATTTCATGGTCCGTGGTTTGACCTGTGGTCTGTGTTGTGGCGATTTCATGGTCCGTGGTTTGACCTGTGGTCTGTGTTGTGGCGATTTCATGGTCCGTGGTTTGACCTGTGGTCTGTGTTGTGGTGATTTCATGGTCCGTGGTTTGACCTGTGGTCTGTGTTGTGGCGATTTCATGGTCGGCATACATAGTCTGACAGGCATGACGTGCGGGTATGCTTTATGAGCTTGTGTCTTTGCCAGCCATAATGTCCGTTTTCCCCACACACATATTCCGCTTTCGGGGGATGCATGCTGGGTATTTGTGTGTTTCTGTAATCCACCGAACTCTGACATGGATGACAAGATCTTTTTCGTGTGTACTTGGTCTTGTGCTTGCGTTTAAACACGAAGGGGGGAAATGCACTATATAGCAGGTCTGCACACAGTAGATCGACCTGGGAGATCCGACAAATCTCCATCCTTATCCCACAAAGCGCAGCTGGGTTTCGAACCGAAAAACCTTCCACGTGCAAGGCCAACTTCCTAACCACTAAGGCCCGTCACAGATGAAACAAGTCGCGTAAGGCGAAAATACAATATTTAGTCAAGTAGCTGTCGAACTGACAGAATGAAACTGAACGCAATGCCATTTTTCAGCAAGACCGTATACTCGTAGCATCGTCAGTCCACCGCTCATGGCAAAGGCAGTGAAATTGACAAGAAGAGCGGGGTAGTAGTTGCGCTAAGAAGGATAGCACGCGTTTCTGTACCTCTCTTTGTTTTAACTTTCTGAGCGTGTTTTTAATCCAAACATATCATATCTATATGTTTTTGGAATCAGGAACCGACAAGGAATAAGATGAAAGTGTTTTTAAATTGATTTCGACAATTTAATTTTGATAATAATTTTTATATATTTAATTTTCACAGCTTGTTTTTAATCCGAATATAACATATTTATATGTTTTTGGAATCAGCAAATGATGGAAAATAAGATGAACGTAAATTGGGATCGTTTTATAAATTTTTATTTTTATTTACAATTTTCAGATTTTTAATGACCAAAGTCATTAATTATTTTTTAAGCCACCAAGCTGAAATGCAATACCGAAGTCCGGGCTTCGTCGAAGATTACTTGACCAAAATTTCAACCAATTTGGTTGAAAAATGAGGGCGTGACAGTGCCGCCTCAACTTTCACGAAAAGCCGGATATGACGTCATCAAAGACATTTATCAAAAAAATGAAAAAAACGTATGGGGATTTCATACCCAGGAACTCTCATGTCAAATTTCATAAAGATCGGTCCAGTAGTTTAGTCTGAATCGCTCTACACACACACACACACACACACACGCACAGACACACATACACCACGACCCTCGTTTCGATTCCCCCTCGATGTTAAAATATTTAGTCAAAACTTGACTAAATATAATAAAATGACGGATGACCATCATTACAACCGGTCACTCGTGACCACTGACCGTGTCAGTCTTGACCCTCGCTCAAATCCTACGATCTGTCACGTGAATCATTTTGCTGATGATGAGGTGACAGCAGGGAATAACGTTAGTGCACGATTCCTTTGGTGTGAATTAAAATACATAAATAAACAAGTCGCGTAAGGCGAAAATACAATATTTAGTCAAGTAGCTGTCGAACTCACAGAATGAAACTGAACGCAACGCAACGCAGCAAGACCGTATACTCGTAGCATCGTCACTCCACCGCCCGTGGCAAAGGCAGTGCCCGTGGAATTGACAAGAAGAGCGGGGTATTCGTTGCGCTGAGAAGGATAGCACGCTTTTCTGTACCTCTCTTCGTTTTAACTTTCTGAGCGTGTTTTTAATCCAAACATATCATATCTATATATTTTTGGAATCAGGAACCGACAAGGAATAAGATGAAAGTGTTTTTAAATTGATTTCGAAAAAACAATTTTGATAATAATTTTTATATATTTAATTTTCAGAGCTTGTTTTTAATCCGAATATAACATATTTATATGTTTTTGGAATCAGCAAATAATGGAGAATAAGATAAACGTAAATTTGGATCGTTTTATAAATTTTTATTTTTTTTTACAATTTTCAGATTTTTAATGACCAAAGTCATTAATTAAATTTTAAGCCACCACGCTGAAATGCAATACCGAAGTCCGGGCTTCGTCGAAGATTACTTGACCAAAATTTGAACCAATTTGGTTGAAAAATGAGGGCGTGACAGTGCCGCCTCAACTTTCACGAAAAGCCGGATATGACGTCATCAAAGACATGTATCAAAAAAATGAAAAAAACGTTCAGGGCTTTCATACCCAGGAACTCTCATGTCAAATTTCATAAAGATCGGTCCAGTAGTTTAGTCTGAATCGCTCTACACACACACACACACACACGCACACACACACACGCACACACGCACGCACACACGCACATACACCACGACCCTCGTTTCGATTCCCCCTCGATGTTAAAATATTTAGTCAAAACTTGACTAAATATAAAAAAGAGATAGACTGTTAACGTTCCAAAATTCAGAATAAAAAACCCCAAGCATTGTAAGTTATTAGAACGTTTAATTTGTGATAAAACGAACCATTCTCAGGTACGTTGACTCAATGTGTATGTGCATGCGTGTGTGTGTGTGTGTGTGTGTGTGTGTGTGTGTGTGTGTGTGTGTGTGTGTGTGTGTGTGCGTGCGTGCGTGCGTGGGTCCGACCGTGCTTCCGTGCGTGTGTGTGAGTGTGTGTGTGTTTGCGTGCTAGTGTGTGTGTGTGTGTGTGTGTGTGTGTGTGTGTGTGTGTGTGTGTGTGTGTGTGTGTGTGTGTGTGTGTGTGTGTGTGTGTGTTTTCAAACAATATGCATTATGCAAATAATATTACTCAAGATAGAAAACAACAACCTTTTTGTCATGCAGGACTGGTCGAAACTATTTAACGTCCAGGAAACGCAATGCTTTCCGAATCTAAACGAAACGGCCACTTGACCCAAATTCTACGCATTGTCTCGCAAATGATGCCATATATACAGCTTGCTTACAAATGTGTCAAGTAACAACACTTTATTTAAAAACTTAATCGAGTGTAAAATAGCACAAAATGACGTCACGCCATCAGTCAGTGTCTCTATAAACATGATGATGCCGCAGGCCGTTTGTTCAGGGGTCCTCTGAACATGTATAATTGAT
>NC_090253.1:1444266-1446766 GCF_037325665.1 Littorina saxatilis
TGTGTCCTGGATGGAAATGACGGAGCAAAGTGTTTATTATGGGGGCGAGGACGCCCCCATTCTATACGGATAGTTTCGAGGTTGACCATGGGCAGCGCCATTTTGTTGTGAAATACGTCATCAGTTTGTGTACACAGGAAGTTGTGACATCCGTCACCCTATGGGAGGGGTGACGTCAAAATTGTTCATCTGTAGAAAGTTGTGAAATCCGTCACCCTATGGGAGGGGTGACGTCAAAATTGGTCATCACAGAGTTTGTGTAACACAGGAAGTTGTGAAATACGTCACCCTATGGGAGGGGTGACGTCAAAATTGTTCAACAAAAACATGATATGTCGCATTGTGCAGGGTCAACTGCAACAAACTCAAACCGAGCCATTCATACCTAGCTGTATTTGAGTGACTTATATACCCGACATTTTTATTTCTTATTTTTAGCACAGGTGTAGGAAAAAATCATGAACCAAAATGTTATTTATTTTCTAATTTAACATTTGTTTTACAAATATGACCATGGTCTTTTAAACATACAGTGACATTAAACATTGTTATGTTAAAAAAAAGAAAAAAGAAAAAAAGCTTTTGTGCACAAATCAGAAAATACATTGTACATTTTACCTACAGGCCAAACCGTGAGTGTCTGTGGCAAAGCCCGACCCAGGAAATTGCACTGATTTTATATTTAGATCAGAGAGAAATTGTCAAGAACAGGCGCTTGCATTTGGATGTGTCCAATGATAGTAGGTTTGGTTGTGATCAATCAGAATAATGTAGGAATAAAAATGTATGACAGTTTAGTATGATGACATGTAATTCACATATGCTGAAATATGATATTATACATCATGTAATATTATTATGGCTGTTGCCATGACCATGAAACCCAACAAAGGTTTAATGTAATGTAATTCAAAATACCAAAACCGAGCACCTATTAATCTCGTCTTTGCGCGTGAAGATTGAGGCCGTCTGCCAGTAGCGGTTAGGTCATACAGTGGAACCCCTCTCTAGCGACCTTTAAAATGTTGACAAAAATCGGTCCTTGTGGAGGGGGGTCCTTACAGAGGGAGGGGGCGGAGTCAGGGGGCCACAAAGAAAGTCAGATTTAAAAAAAAAAAGAAAACAGAGAAGTTTGAGTTGCTGACGACCGTTCTCTCTGAAAGCAAACTGCTTCGATTTCATGTTTGTCCTTGGTGTCCACCAGTTCTGGTGCATGTACTACCCTGGCCAAGTTTCCTCTCAAGACATCAAAGAGACCGCCCCAGTATACTCTACAGCCTCTGGGCGAACCACCTCTCATAGCTAAAACTGGGTCAATGACCCCTGGGAAGAAGGTCAGTGTCTATAAAAATTTTACTCCTAGGCCTGCGGCCAGGGGGGGGGGGGGAGTATACCGGTACCATTTGAGAATCAGACCAAATGAGAATTGAACCATTTGAGAACATCCTTTTTTTTCAATCACTACATCGAAGGCCTGCGGCCCGGGGTTCACATGGGTTGGTTTGTTTGTTTGTTTCAAACCCACACCCATATACACACATTTCCCATTTAAACCATTTGTCGGCCCCCTGTCGATATTTATCGACTAAGTTCCTTGTTATTTCTCTTGTCACAAGTGTTTGATGAATGTGTGTGCCTGAGATGTTTATTGCTGGCGTTTTATAGCTGGTGTGTCTTAGATTTCATATCTGTGAACAGGTTGTCATTAGAACTTGTTTTTGTTTGTTTTGTTGTTGATTGTTGATTGTATTGACTTGAGCTGTTGTAGACTAAATAAACTGTGAAAGGTTGTCATTTCAATTTTTGTTGTTGTTGGTGTTGGTGTTAGTGTTGTTGTTGTTGTTGTTGTTGATTTTGCTTACTCAAGTTAAGCTGTAAGTTGTAGACTTAATAAACTGTGAAAGCGGGTAACTAACAAAAGTTATCCTACGTGGTTTTAAAGTACATGCGTGAGCTGTTAGCGGCTGGGTGAAAAAGTGTGTGCCGTTTACAGTGCGACCTCTTGGTAGTGTTTGTACGCTCGACCCAAATCAAGGGATAAAGTGAAGGTCAGTCAGTTGTGCTAAAATGGTCAGCGGTGTTAGTGGACCTTGGGGCGTGTGAATATGTGTTGTTGTTGTTGGTGTTGTTGTTGGTGATGTTGTTGTTGTTGTTGGTGGTGGTGGTGGTGTTGGTGTTGGTGTGTGTGAGTGGTGTGCTTGCTCTCTCCCTCTCTCTCCCCCGCCGTCTCTCTCTCTCTCTCTCTCTCTCTCTCTCTCTCTCTCTCTCTCTCTCTCTCTTGGTTCAAGGTTGAAGACTGGACATGCTAGCTGGACAAAACTGTGACAGGCACAACCACTGAGAGCTGCTTCCACTGCTACTGTGTGTGTGTATTTGTATGTGTGTGTATGTGTATGTGTGTGTGTGTGTGTGTTTGCGTGCGTGCGTGGGTGCGTGCGTGTGTGCGTACAATGATGCGTGCGTGCGTGCGTGCGTGTGTGTGTGAGTCTCAGTGGAAGGA
>NC_090253.1:1451766-1489266 GCF_037325665.1 Littorina saxatilis
TATTGATTACCAAGAGGAACATGTGTTGGACTGGTCATTTTGAACAGGAGGGTCAGTTTAGTTACAGGTTCATAAGTACATAAAGTACTGGGTTAGCGGGAGGGACAGAGGGGGAGGGGTAGAGAGAGAGAGAGAGAGAGAGAGGGGAAGGGCTGGAGAGATAGAGAGAGAGAGAGAGAGAGAGAGAGAGGGGAAGGGCTGGAGAGATAGAGAGATAGAGAGAGAGAGAGAGAGAGAGAGAGAGAGAGAGAGAGAGAGAATTGAATTGAATTGAACTTTATTTTACAAGGATTTAGATTTAAGGCTACGCCTTTTCTTAGAGAGAGAGAGAGAGAGAGAGAGAGAGAGAGAGAGAGAGAGAGAGAGAGAGAGAGAGAGAGAGAGAGAGAGAGAGAGAGAGAGAGAGAGAGAGAGAGAGAGAGGGGGAAGGGATGGAGAGAAGAGAGAGATAGAGAGAGAGAGAGAGAGAGAGAGAGAGAGAGAGAGAGAGAGAGAGCGAGAGAGAGACCTTTCAACGGTTATGGGTGAACAAGGTCTGCAACAGCGATTTTGCAGAAGGAACATTTTTCCAATAGCACAACTCTCTCCTCCTGTCCTCAACCCCACCCCCTTTCTAAGCTCCAACTCCCATCACCGCCTTGCTCCCACGAGGGTATAGATGATAAAGTCTACAGCAGCAACAGTCGTTTTGCTGGGCGAACACCTTACGACCACCCCCCCCCCTCCCCCCTGCTTGTCTCTTCATCACTTCATCAACTTCTCTCCCCCCCCCCCCCTGCTTGTCTCTTCATCACTTCATCAACTTCTCTCCCCCCCCCCCCCCCCTGCTTGTCTCTTCATCACTTCATCAACTTCTCTCCCCCCCCCCCCCTGCTTGTCTCTTCATCACTTCATCAACTTCTCTCCCCCCCCCCCCTGCTTGTCTCTTCATCACTTCATCAACTTCTCTCCCCCCCCCCCCCCTGCTTGTCTCTTCATCACTTCATCAACTTCTCTCCCCCCCCCCCCCTGCTTGTCTCTTCATCACTTCATCAACTTCTCTCCCCCCCCCCCCCTGCTTGTCTCTTCATCATTTCATCAACTTCTCTCCCCCCCCCCCTGCTTGTCTCTTCATCACTTCATCAACTTCTCTCCCCCCCCCCCCCCCTGCTTGTCTCTTCATCACTTCATCAACTTCTCTCCCCCCCCCCCTGCTTGTCTCTTCATCACTTCATCAACTTCTCTCCCCCCCCCCCCCTGCTTGTCTCTTCATCATTTCATCAACTTCTCTCCCCCCCCCCCCCCTGCTTGTCTCTTCATCACTTCATCACTTCTCTCCCCCCCCCCCCTGCTTGTCTCTTCATCACTTCATCACTTCTCTCCCCCCCCCCCCCTGCTTGTCTCTTCATCACTTCATCAACTTCTCTCCCCCCCCCCCTGCTTGTCTCTTCATCACTTCATCAACTTCTCCTCCCCCCCCCCCCCCCCTGCTTGTCTCTTCATCACTTCATCACTTCTCTCCCCCCCCCCTGCTTGTCTCTTCATCACTTCATCAACTTCTCTCCCCCCCCCCCCCCCCCTGCTTGTCTCTTCATCACTTCATCAACTTCTCTCCCCCCCCCCCCCTGCTTGTCTCTTCATCACTTCATCAACTTCTCTCCCCCCCCCCCCCCTGCTTGTCTCTTCATCACTTCATCAACTTCTCTCCCCCCCCCCCCCCTGCTTGTCTCTTCATCACTTCATCAACTTCTCTCCCCCCCCCCCCTGCTTGTCTCTTCATCACTTCATCAACTTTCTCTCCCCCCCCCCCCTGCTTGTCTCTTCATCACTTCATCAACTTCTCTCCCCCCCCCCCCCCTGCTTGTCTCTTCATCACTTCATCAACTTCTCTCCCCCCCCCCCCCCCCCTGCTTGTCTCTTCATCACTTCATCAACTTCTCTCCCCCCCCCCCCCCTGCTTGTCTCTTCATCACTTCATCAACTTCTCTCCCCCCCCCCCCCTGCTTGTCTCTTCATCATTTCATCAACTTCTCTCCCCCCCCCCCCCCTGCTTGTCTCTTCATCACTTCATCAACTTCTCTCTCCCCCCTCCCCCCCTGCTTGTCTCTTCATCACTTCATCAACTTCTCCCCCCCCCTCCCCCCTGCTTGTCTCTTCATCACTTCATCAACTTCTCTCCCCCCCCCCCCCCCCCGATCAAATGCTTCAAAAGTATACTATGATAACGTCTATGGCAGAATTTGTCCTATGCGAAAACCTCACCACAACCCCTGCCCCCCCCCCCCCCCCAATCCTCAATCCCCCCCTCCAACCCTCAGCCCCCCCCCTACCCCCCCCCCCCCCCTCCAACTGAACAGGTATGAATGATAAGGTCTTGAACTGAAAGCCCTTTCACACTATCGTCCCTTCTTTCTCATTTCAGACTCCATCGATATCACCTCTACACACCATGCTCTCCCCCTCCACCCCCCCCCCCCCCCACCAACCCCATCCCCGTCGCCCCTCTTCCTCGTCTTCCAACAGGTGAGAATGATAACACCGAGAGCGCTTACACACTTGCGATCCCCCCTCCTCCACCCACCCCTCATCCGTCTCACCGTTCTGTCAGTTTTACCTGCCGGAGACTATTTTCAGGCAGAGTGTGATATATAGGGTAATGGAGACAGAGTGGCGAGAGTGCACGAGACGAGTCTATACAAGTGTGACTGAGGAGGGAGAAGCTGGATAAGCTTGGGAGACAATTTCCACCTGTTGGCGTGTTCTAACTTGTTTTGATCTTATGATTTTGTAACTGAACCGGTTACAGAGGAGACTAAAGACCACTCCCCCCTCCCCCCCCCCCCCTCCCAAGTGTTTTGCAGAGAAATATCGACACACACACAGACACAGTCTGATGGACACGGACAGGCAGACACACATCAGTGCACACACATGGACAAACAGAAACACACACTCAAACACTGACACACACACGCACACACACACACACTGACACACACTCGCGCGCGCTCGCACGCAAGCAGGTACGTACACACTCACGCACGCACACACACACATACACGCTCGAACGAACGCACGCACGCACACACTGGCACACACACACACGCTCACTCACATACACACACGTACACACAAACATACACACACACACTGACACACACACTCACTCACACACGCACACACACACACGCACACGCACACACACACACACACACTCACATACACACGCACAAATACCCTCACACGCGCGCACACACACACACACACACACACACACACACACACAAACACAAACAAACACTCTCAACGCCGAATTTGTTTTTTAAAGCCCACTTACATCATCACTTCCAGGGGCGGATCAGTTGCTTTGTAAGGGGGATGCACTTCGAATCGAAAGTGAATGTGATGGGCGCGAAGCGCCCGAATTTGCTAGGGGGGTCCGGGGGCATGCCCCCCCGGAAAATTTGTTGGCCCAAAGAAGCAAAATGGTGCCATCTGGTGCCATTTGAACTTATAGAATCAGCAGCTTTCCAATTTTTTTTTTATTTTTTTTTTTTGCTGGAGGGGGGGTGCACCTGCACCCTGTGCACCCCCCCCACCTCGTCCGCCCCTGACTTCTTATATCATATTCTCAATGACCTTGACCTAGTTTTGAGTCAAACCTTGACTGAGTGAGTTGCAAGGCGGGATGCCCGAGCCAACATGCAGTGTATTTCACAAGCGCTGACAGAGCAAATCCCCGGCACTTGTTTTCCTCTCAGTCAGTGACTACAGGTCTCTGAGATGGCATTCTTTACTCTTGGTTCCAGTCCAAGTCAATTCAGCGAAGGTGGTTTTCTTCTTTGGTTGTGTGTCAGAACTTGTTGACAAAATAATGTGCCATATTACCTGCTGTGCGATATCTTTGGAAGGGCTGGCCCTTTGTGTGTTATCATTGTGAGCGTGCGCTCTGTTTGAGTTTGTGGTTGTCTGTCTGTCTGTCTGTCTATCTGCCTGTCTCTCTCTCTCAGTCTCTATCGTGCGAACCTTGTTCACCTTGAAGTATTCAGCACCATCTGGCGCCGCCAGTGACACATGTTCTCAACGCAGTCTTGTATTGACACCCTGAGTGACAGTCCGTGTCAGTGGGAGGTGTCGAAATGTCAAGGTGGCTCAGGTACAAAACTTTAATTAGCAGGTAACTGTCACACACGTGGAGACGGACAGGTGCAACATCTGTTTGTGCGCCCACACACATTGACTCACAACATCTGTTTGTACGCCCACACGCATTGACTCACAACATCTGTTTGTACGCCCACACACATTGACTCACAACATCTGTTTGTACGCCCACACACATTGACTCACAACATCTGTTTGTACGCCCACATGCACACATTGACTCACAACATCTGTTTGTACGCCCACACACATTGACTCACAACATCTGTTTGTACGCCTACACACATTGACTCACAACATCTGTTTGTACGCCCACACACATTGACTCACAACATCTGTTTGTACCGCCCACACACATTGACTCACAACATCTGTTTGTACGCCCACACACATTGACTCACAACATCTGTTTGTACCGCCCACACACATTGACTCACAACATCTGTTTGTACGCCCACACACATTGACTCACAACATCTGTTTGTACGCCCACACACATTGACTCACAACATCTGTTTGTACGCCCACGCACATTGACTCACAACATCTGTTTGTACGCCCACACACATTGACTCACAACATCTGTTTGTACCGCCCACACACATTGACTCACAACATCTGTTTGTACGCCCACACACATTGACTCACAACATCTGTTTGTACGCCCACACACATTGACTCACAACATCTGTTTGTACGCCCACGCACATTGACTCACAACATCTGTTTGTACGCCCACACACATTGACTCACAACATCTGTTTGTACGCCCACACGCATTGACTCACAACATCTGTTTGTACGCCCACGCACATTGACTCACAACATCTGTTTGTACGCCCACACACATTGACTCACAACATCTGTTTGTACGCCCACACACATTGACTCACAACATCTGTTTGTACGCCCACACACATTGACTCACAACATCTGTTTGTACGCCCACACACATTGACTCACAACATCTGTTTGTACGCCCACACACATTGACTCACAACATCTGTTTGTACCGCCCACACACATTGACTCACAACATCTGTTTGTACGCCCACACACATTGACTCACAACATCTGTTTGTACCGCCCACACACATTGACTCACAACATCTGTTTGTACGCCCACACACATTGACTCACAACATCTGTTTGTACGCCCACACACATTGACTCACAACATCTGTTTGTACGCCCACACACATTGACTCACAACATCTGTTTGTACGCCCACACACATTGACTCACAACATCTGTTTGTACCGCCCACACACATTGACTCACAACATCTGTTTGTACCGCCCACACACATTGACTCACAACATCTGTTTGTACCGCCCACACACATTGACTCACAACATCTGTTTGTACCGCCCACACACATTGATTCACAACATCTGTTTGTACCGCCCACACACATTGACTCACAACTTCTGTTTGTACCGCCCACACACATTGACTCACAACATCTGTTTGTACGCCCACGCACATTGACTCACAACATCTGTTTGTACGCCCACACACATTGACTCACAACATCTGTTTGTACGCCCACACACATTGACTCACAACATCTGTTTGTACGCCCACACACATTGACTCACAACATCTGTTTGTACGCCCACACACATTGACTCACAACATCTGTTTGTACCGCCCACACACATTGACTCACAACATCTGTTTGTACGCCCACACACATTGACTCACAACATCTGTTTGTACCGCCCACACACATTGACTCACAACATCTGTTTGTACGCCCACACACATTGACTCACAACATCTGTTTGTACGCCCACACACATTGACTCACAACATCTGTTTGTACGCCCACGCACATTGACTCACAACATCTGTTTGTACGCCCACACACATTGACTCACAACATCTGTTTGTACCGCCCACACACATTGACTCACAACATCTGTTTGTACGCCCACACACATTGACTCACAACATCTGTTTGTACGCCCACACACATTGACTCACAACATCTGTTTGTACGCCCACACACATTGACTCACACCATCTGTTTGTACGCCCACACACATTGACTCACAACATCTGTTTGTACGCCCACACGCATTGACTCACAACATCTGTTTGTACGCCCACGCACATTGACTCACAACATCTGTTTGTACGCCCACACACATTGACTCACAACATCTGTTTGTACGCCCACACACATTGACTCACAACATCTGCTTGTACGCCCACACACATTGACTCACAACATCTGTTTGTACGCCCACACACATTGACTCACAACATCTGTTTGTACGCCCACACACATTGACTCACAACATCTGTTTGTACCGCCCACACACATTGACTCACAACATCTGTTTGTACGCCCACACACATTGACTCACAACATCTGTTTGTACGCCCACACACATTGACTCACAACATCTGTTTGTACGCCCACACACATTGACTCACAACATCTGTTTGTACGCCCACACACATTGACTCACAACATCTGTTTGTACGCCCACGCACATTGACTCACAACATCTGTTTGTACGCCCACACACATTGACTCACAACATCTGTTTGTACGCCCACACGCATTGACTCACAACATCTGTTTGTACGCCCACGCACATTGACTCACAACATCTGTTTGTACGCCCACACACATTGACTCACAACATCTGTTTGTACGCCCACACACATTGACTCACAACATCTGCTTGTACGCCCACACACATTGACTCACAACATCTGTTTGTACGCCCACACACATTGACTCACAACATCTGTTTGTACGCCCACACACATTGACTCACAACATCTGTTTGTACCGCCCACACACATTGACTCACAACATCTGTTTGTACGCCCACACACATTGACTCACAACATCTGTTTGTACGCCCACACACATTGACTCACAACATCTGTTTGTACGCCCACACACATTGACTCACAACATCTGTTTGTACCGCCCACACACATTGACTCACAACATCTGTTTGTACCGCCCACACACATTGACTCACAACATCTGTTTGTACCGCCCACACACATTGACTCACAACATCTGTTTGTACCGCCCACACACATTGATTCACAACATCTGTTTGTACCGCCCACACACATTGACTCACAACTTCTGTTTGTACCGCCCACACACATTGACTCACAACATCTGTTTGTACGCCCACGCACATTGACTCACAACATCTGTTTGTACGCCCACACACATTGACTCACAACATCTGTTTGTACGCCCACACATATTGACTCACAACATCTGTTTGTACGCCCACACACATTGACTCACAACATCTGTTTGTACGCCCACACTCATTGACTCACAACATCTGTTTGTACGCCCACACACATTGACTCACAACATCTGTTTGTACGCCCACACACATTGACTCACAACATCTGTTTGTACGCCCACACACATTGACTCACAACATCTGTTTGTACGCCCACACACAATTGACTCACAACATCTGTTTGTACGCCCACACACATTGACTCACAACATATGTTTGTACGCCCACACACATTGACTCACAACATCTGTTTGTACGCCCACACACATTGACTCACAACATCTGTTTGTACGCCCACACACATTGACTCACAACATCTGTTTGTACGCCCACACACATTGACTCACAACATCTGTTTGTACGCCCACACACATTGACTCACAACATCTGTTTGTACGCCCACATGCACACATTGACTCACAACATCTGTTTGTACCGCCCACACACATTGACTCACAACATCTGTTTGTACCGCCCACACACATTGACTCACAACATCTGTTTGTACCGCCCACACACATTGACTCACAACATCTGTTTGTACCGCCCACACACATTGATTCACAACATCTGTTTGTACCGCCCACACACATTGACTCACAACTTCTGTTTGTACCGCCCACACACATTGACTCACAACTTCTGTTTGTACGCCCACGCACATTGACTCACAACATCTGTTTGTACGCCCACACACATTGACTCACAACATCTGTTTGTACGCCCACACATATTGACTCACAACATCTGTTTGTACGCCCACACACATTGACTCACAACATCTGTTTGTACGCCCACACTCATTGACTCACAACATCTGTTTGTACGCCCACACACATTGACTCACAACATCTGTTTGTACGCCCACACACATTGACTCACAACATCTGTTTGTACGCCCACACACATTGACTCACAACATCTGTTTGTACGCCCACACACATTGACTCACAACATCTGTTTGTACGCCCACACACATTGACTCACAACATCTGTTTGTACGCCCACACACATTGACTCACAACATCTGTTTGTACGCCCACACACATTGACTCACAACATCTGTTTGTACGCCCACACACATTGACTCACAACATCTGTTTGTACGCCCACACACATTGACTCACAACATCTGTTTGTACGCCCACACACATTGACTCACAACATCTGTTTGTACGCCCACATGCACACATTGACTCACAACATCTGTTTGTACCGCCCACACACATTGACTCACAACATCTGTTTGTACGCCCACACACATTGACTCACAACATCTGTTTGTACCGCCCACACACATTGACTCACAACATCTGTTTGTACGCCCACACACATTGACTCACAACATCTGTTTGTACGCCCACACACATTGACTCACAACATCTGTTTGTACGCCCACGCACATTGACTCACAACATCTGTTTGTACGCCCACACACATTGACTCACAACATCTGTTTGTACCGCCCACACACATTGACTCACAACATCTGTTTGTACGCCCACACACATTGACTCACAACATCTGTTTGTACGCCCACACACATTGACTCACAACATCTGTTTGTACGCCCACGCACATTGACTCACAACATCTGTTTGTACGCCCACACGCATTGACTCACAACATCTGTTTGTACGCCCACGCACATTGACTCACAACATCTGTTTGTACGCCCACACACATTGACTCACAACATCTGTTTGTACGCCCACACACATTGACTCACAACATCTGTTTGTACGCCCACACACATTGACTCACAACATCTGTTTGTACGCCCACACACATTGACTCACAACATCTGTTTGTACCGCCCACACACATTGACTCACAACATCTGTTTGTACGCCCACACACATTGACTCACAACATCTGTTTGTACGCCCACACACATTGACTCACAACATCTGTTTGTACGCCCACACACATTGACTCACAACATCTGTTTGTACCGCCCACACACATTGACTCACAACATCTGTTTGTACCGCCCACACACATTGACTCACAACATCTGTTTGTACCGCCCACACACATTGACTCACAACATCTGTTTGTACCGCCCACACACATTGACTCACAACATCTGTTTGTACCGCCCACACACATTGACTCACAACTTCTGTTTGTACCGCCCACACACATTGACTCACAACATCTGTTTGTACGCCCACGCACATTGACTCACAACATCTGTTTGTACGCCCACACACATTGACTCACAACATCTGTTTGTACGCCCACACATATTGACTCACAACATCTGTTTGTACGCCCACACACATTGACTCACAACATCTGTTTGTACGCCCACACTCATTGACTCACAACATCTGTTTGTACGCCCACACACATTGACTCACAACATCTGTTTGTACGCCCACACACATTGACTCACAACATCTGTTTGTACGCCCACACACATTGACTCACAACATCTGTTTGTACGCCCACACACATTGACTCACAACATCTGTTTGTACGCCCACACACATTGACTCACAACATCTGTTTGTACCGCCCACACACATTGACTCACAACATCTGTTTGTACCACCCACACACATTGACTCACAACATCTGTTTGTACGCCCACACACATTGACTCACAACATCTGTTTGTACGCCCACACACATTGACTCACAACATCTGTTTGTACGCCCACACACATTGACTCACAACATCTGTTTGTACGCCCACACACATTGACTCACAACATCTGTTTGTACGCCCACACACATTGACTCACAACATCTGTTTGTACCGCCCACACACATTGACTCACAACATCTGTTTGTACCGCCCACACACATTGACTCACAACATCTGTTTGTACCGCCCACACACATTGACTCACAACATCTGTTTGTACCGCCCACACACATTGATTCACAACATCTGTTTGTACCGCCCACACACATTGACTCACAACTTCTGTTTGTACCGCCCACACACATTGACTCACAACATCTGTTTGTACGCCCACGCACATTAACTCACAACATCTGTTTGTACGCCCACACACATTGACTCACAACATCTGTTTGTACGCCCACACATATTGACTCACAACATCTGTTTGTACGCCCACACACATTGACTCACAACATCTGTTTGTACGCCCACACTCATTGACTCACAACATCTGTTTGTACGCCCACACACATTGACTCACAACATCTGTTTGTACGCCCACACACATTGACTCACAACATCTGTTTGTACGCCCACACACATTGACTCACAACATCTGTTTGTACGCCCACACACATTGACTCACAACATCTGTTTGTACGCCCACACACATTGACTCACAACATCTGTTTGTACGCCCACACACATTGACTCACAACATCTGTTTGTACGCCCACACACATTGACTCACAGCATATGTGTGTACGCCCACACACATTGACTCACAACATCTGTTTGTACGCCCACACACATTGACTCACAACATCTGTTTGTACGCCCACACACACATTGACTCACAACTGAGGTCACACGGACATGGATGGTTCTTTTACATTTAGTCAAGTTTTGACTTAATGTTTTGACATAAACGGGGACTCGTGACGAGGGTGGTGGTGGGGGTGGTTGTGGTGGGGGTGGTTGTGGTGAAAGAGAAGGTGGTGGTAAGGTTCTGCTGCTGCCAAATGCTCCAGCAACCGCAGAAGACAGCTACTGTTTTGTGTTGATGTACAACTTCCGTGATCAATTTGACCGGATAATTATATACCATTACTTCCAAACTGTCCGGATAATTATATACCATCACTTACAAACTGTCCGGATAATTATATAACATTACTTCCAAACTGTCCGGATAATTATATACCATTACTTCCAAACTGTCCGGATAATTATATACCATTACTTCCAAACTGTCCGGCTAATTATATACCATTACTTCCAAACTGTCCGAGTAATTGCCATCATCAAAAATTTGAGCTACAAAACACAATTCCGAGTATGTTTAACTCATCTCTCCAAAATAAACCGTTGCAAACAGACAAACAAATAGGCACAATCATTCATTTGCTCGGCTTCCTGGCAAGTGGGCGAAAACAGATTTCATCAAGCTAAGTGTTGTGTGTGTGACTATTTGTTTGTCTGTTCACTAAAAAGACCATTGGGTCAATATATTTGTGATTGTAACGTAATTTTGTCAATAACAACGTTCCTACAACTAAGATTATTTACCGTGATATGTTTGAACACCATACCTTTAATATCAACTGAAGATCTAACACGAATCGCTAGTAACTCGATTACCAAAACAAAACCCAAAAGAGAAAAGGGGTAACCTTGTCTTATACAGCATCGACACTAAAATAATCGCTTATCCAGCCACCATACCCATTGCAACTTTTACTTTCACTCATCAATACATTCACCCATATATCAAAATCGTTACCAAATCCATACTTGGAACACGCATACAACCTATATTCCTTTGAATCATGATTATATATCAAATGCTTGCTTAACATCAACTGCCAATATGGCTCCAGGCAGGTCCGACAACCTAGTCATATCAACAACATCGTCAATTGTTCACAAAAGGGTTGCAACTGATCTGCCGATCAAAAAAACCTGTCTAATCCTTGTGTACAATGGAATCAACAACACCACACATTCTCTTTACCAAACATTTTGCTAACAATTTATAATCAACATTTGTCGGCAAAACAGGTCTCCAATTATTTAATTTAGTTTTGTTAATTCCTTTCTCTTGTGTATAAGAGTTATAAGAGTTATAAGAGTTATGAGAGTTATGAGAGTTATAAGAGTTGTGAGAGCCATTGATTGTGAATGTGTCATCTTTCCCTTGTGTATAAAAGTTAGAAGAGGCATAGATTGTGAATGTGTCATCTTTCCCTTGTGTATAAGAGTTATAAGAGCCATAGATTGTGAATGTGTGATCTTTCCCTTGTGTATAAGAGTTATAGGAGCCATAGATTGTGAATATGTGATCTTTCCCTTGTGTATAAGAGTTATAGGAGCCATAGATTGTGAATGTGTCATCTTTCCCTTGTGTATAAGAGTTATAGGAGCCATAGATTGTGAATGTGTCATCTTTCCCTTGTGTATAAGAGTTATAGGAGCCATAGTTTGTAAATGTGTCATCTTTCCCTTGTGTATAAGAGTTATAAGAGCCATATATTGTGAATGTGTCATCTTTCCCTTGTGTATAAGAGTTATAGGAGCCATAGTTTGTGAATGTGTCATCTTTCGCTTGTGTATAAGAGTTATAAGAGCCATAGATTGTCAATGTGTCATCTTTCCCTTGTGTATAAGCAGGGAGCCCGGAAAACTCTGAGTTTAAAGCACACATTTGCAAACGTAGTCAAGGTAGTTGGGGATTTCCTTTTCCTGTTTCATGCCAAAAAGGTATCCCCCTGATTCAGTTCAAGTGTCGACCAGGAAGTTGTCCCAACCAAAGTTTTCAATAAAATACGTGTATCCCGAGCACAAGCGAATAAAGCCGCCTTTTTTGTTAAGTAAATAGAATAAATCAACGGAACACTGGCGCCCAGTGATTTTCCCCCAGTCTGATGCCACGGAACACTGGCGCCCAGTGATTTTCCCCCAGTCTGATGCGACGGAACACTGGCGCCCAGTGATTTTCCCCCAGTCTGATGCGACGGAACACTGGCGCCCAGTGATTTTCCCCCAGTCTGATGCCACGGAACACTGGCGCCCAGTGATTTTCCCCCAGTCTGATGCCACGGAACACTGGCGCCCAGTGATTTTCCCCCAGTCTGATGCCACGGAACACTGGCGCCCAGTGATTTTCCCCCAGTCTGATGCGACGGAACATCTTGGGAGTAGTTCACTTGAGTACACGTTGGTTTTAAAGCCACACTCCGCCTCAGATGAGGTTTACATAACAATGGAATCTTTCACAAAATCAGCAATTCTAACCTCATGGAACACACTAGCATGTAACAGCATTAAATGACACAGTTCTTTTCAATGGCTATTTAGAATGCGTAAACCACACACCAGTTCTCGTGGTTAATTCAACCCCTGAGCGATCGTGGACCCGTGTGATCCACTTTTCCTTTTTTTTTTCACATACGTGATGAATAAAGTCGTCAGTTTGTGGTTTTAATGCGACCCGCTGTTTCTGCATTAGCAAGTTAGTGTGTACCTCTGAATCTAAAATGCAACAAACGACTGCGTGTGGCACGAACTGAGCGGTGGCGGCTGACCGTTCAAAGAAACTGTCAATAGGGACATCCAGATTCAACCTTCGTCAGACGAACATTCGTCGGTGGTGGGGATTTCCTCTCTATTTTTAACTTTGTGCCTCAATGCGCATGCGCTTGGTTTTTCGCGCCCACCACTGCTTGCCGAAGACCGGGATCTGCGTGGTGAAAAAGGCCTGTTTGACGAACCTCAATCAGCAATCTTCGTGAGTACTTTTTGTCCTTTTCATAATGTTAAAAATATGTTTTATGTGCGCAGTGTTAAAGTTTAATATCTTTACGACGCTTCTGTGGACTGTGCATCTGTAAACTGTTCATTTTGGAGGCCTAGTGCATGAACACGGATACCCACACAAAACTCAGAACTTGAGTCGACGGGCGACATATCCTGCCAATTATCTCCCTTGATCTCTCTTGCACAAGACACTTGTTTTCACAAGGCCTATTTGTTTTAGAGTTGGGAGATTTTACAGGAATGAATCTAAAAATCGAATTTTTTTTCAGTGTTGCTTGTTTACCCAGCATATTCAGATGTTTGGAATATTCCGATAAAAAAGACTCGTCATATATAACACTACTCGTCATCACTGTTTCGAAAAACAGACGAACGCGCACGAAGAACTTCGCGTAGATCTGGACCGAAATTGAAAAGTGGTGACCGTGACGGGATGTGACGTCACCACTTCAACAAACTCGCGAAGAAAATGATTCGTCTGCTTGGGCAAACACGACCTTGCATGACCTGCTTCCAGGCTCCCTTTTTTTCAAACTTTCAAAACTTCGAATTGTACTGATCTTGTCTTGATGAAAAAAGATTCATTTTATGATTTAAGAATGTTTGTCTCACATGCTGTCAATTTATTATTTAGGTTTTAAAACTTAGTTCTAGCGCCAAAACGAGGCTTCCGATTTGTTTTATAGTACAACCTTTTCCAACTGCACGAAACAAATTGTTTGAAAATGTTTCGCTCTCAACGGAAAGCAGCCAGGGTGCTCCCGGGCGGTAAGCGTTCAAACAGAAGTATGTTTGTACTGTCTGTAAAAAAGCTAGGGAGGCTCATGGATCAGAAACAGATGGTTTACGGGAGGCGGAGTGAAGCTTTAAACAAAAGCTATAATTCTGTACATGATGTGTACATTTTCTGAAACCTGACATCATACGCGGGCCTACCTTCCTCAATGAAAACATCACGTTCATGCGCTGATCCCGTTTCCTCACACTTGTCTTTTGGCAATTGTGCAGTTGATATTCCATCGTTTCATCTGTTACAGTAAGTAAACATATATTTGTGTGTGTGTGTGGGGGGGGTAGGTGAGTTGTGTGTGTGTGTGTGTGTGTGTGTGTGTAGGCCCTATGTGTGTGCGTGTGAGTGTGTGTGTGTGTGTGTGTGTGCGTGTGTGTGTTTGTGCATGCGTGCGTGTGTGGGTGTGTGTGTGTGTGTGTTTATACAAACTTTGCAAATGAATTTTTCCAGTTAATATTCCAAGACCTTTTCTGTCATTTTGTCGATAAATGTCTTTGATGATGTTATTTCCAGCTTTTTGGAAAAGTTGACGCCGCAGTTTGGAGACCTACATTTTGAGCGAATTGATTATAAATTTGGTGAAACAGTTTTAGATTCAGTCCGGCCTCTAGGATTGCATTTTAGATAGGAAAGTAAAATAAATCTCGAAGATTTAAACAGATGTAAATGAGGAGGGCCCAATGTTGAGCATGTTCCTGAGCTGAACCACCCCCCCCCCCCCCCCCACCCCCCTCCCTTTTATCAGAGACATACATCTATGTCTCTGCTTTTATGCTCTTCGAAGAAAAGCGGGCTATTCGGTTGTTGGATTTGAATGCTGGATACACGCTAGGTATACCGACACAATTGTAGTCGGTTCCAGTCAGATAACCAAGTGATATGTTCATTTCCGTTTTGCCAGCAGAAAGGCACTCGGTTGGAAAACAACATACAAAATAGACAAAGTTAGTTTTTCGAGCAAGAAAGAAGCAACTTTGCTGGTATTATGCAACTTGTCAATCTGTATGGCTCGACGAGTCATTTTACAGTTGGAGATGTAGTCGCTCGTAACACAAAGCACACAGTATTTCAATACAAGAACTCAACATCAGGACACATCTTTACCGACAGTTTGTGTTAAATTCATAAACACAGGTAATATGTAAGCGGAATATCAAATAACTTAATAGAACTATCGCATTATACAGCAAGTAACAGAAAAAACTGAATAAACACACGCATTACCAAGACAGTGGATTTGCGCAGTATGGTGTACCAGGTACGAAAGGCAACACTAGACCATGTCCAACACTAGACCATGTCCAACACTAGACCATGTCCAACACTTGACCATGTCCAACACTAGACCATGTCCAACACCAGACCATGTCCAACACCAGACCATGTCCAACACTAGACCATGTCCAACACCAGACCATGTCCAACACCAGACCATGTCCAACACCAGACCATGTCCAACACTAGACCATGTCCAACACTAGACCATGTCCAACACTAGACCATGTCCAACACTAGACCAAGTCCAACACTAGACCAAGTCCAACACTAGACCATGTCCAACACTAGACCATGTCCAACACTAGACCAAGTCCAACACTAGACCATGTCCAACACTAGACCATGTCCAACACTAGACCATGTCCAACACTAGACCATGTCCAACACCAGACCATGTCCAACACTAGACCGTGTCCAACACCAGACCATGTCCAACACCAGACCATGTCCAACACTAGACCAAGTCCAACACTAGACCATGTCCAACACCAGACCATGTCCAACACTAGACCATGTCCAACACTAGACCATGTCCAACACTAGACCATGTCCAACACCAGACCATGTCCAACACTAGACCAAGTCCAACACTTGACCATGTCCAACACCAGACCATGTCCAACACCAGACCATGTCCAACACCAGACCATGTCCAACACCAGACCATGTCCAACACCAGACCATGTCCAACACCAGACCATGTCCAACACCAGACCATGTCCAACACCAGACCATGTCCAACACTAGACCATGTCCAACACTAGACCATGTCCAACACCAGACCATGTCCAACACCAGACCATGTCCAACACTAGACCATGTCCAACACTAGACCATGTCCAACACTAGACCATGTCCAACACCAGACCATGTCCAACACTAGACCAAGTCCAACACCAGACCATGTCCAACACTAGACCATGTCCAACACTAGACCATGTCCAACACTAGACCATGTCCAACACTAGACCATGTCCAACACTAGACCATGTCCAACACTAGACCATGTCCAACACTAGACCATGTCCAAAAATGTTTTTGCTTTGAAAACTGATTTTGTCTGTTTCTATTGTTTTTTCGAATCGAGAGTCTTTCTGTTTTGTATCCCTAATTAAACTTTGTTTTCATGCAAAAAAAGAAAATGGAGATAATTCTTGATTCGAACAACAACAAACAAGAGGCGAAGCCTTCAAGGCTCACGTAAGAAATCGACAAACAGTAACACAAACTCAATCACTCCGTCACACATACACACACACACACACACACACACACACACACACACAGTAAGCATAGGTGAAACTGTGCAAGAAAGCGAGACACTGGATCTGCCAACTCTAGTCTCGGCTCGCTCACAATAACAATGACCGAGACTTTCAGTAATTCCTTTGCGTGACGTCTAACCCTCTTACGTCATAATGTGACGTCTTCAAATGTTAAAGTTTCTATCACACACGTCAAACACTTTTGACCGAGACGTAATCTTCTTATGCGAGCTTTATCCATATACTCGGAAATGTTAAAGTTTCTATCACACACACACACACACACACACACACGCACAGACAGACAAAGTTTATCATCGCATAGGCTACACTTACGTGAGCCAAAAACCGTTACAGGAACTGGGTGTCTCAGTGTTTCTTCACCAACATTTCGACAATATAAGATGTTTGGTGGCTTGTTGACAGACCAGCTTTTTTGTTGGTCCAAGGGGACCATATCGTCTTTTGTTTCCTCTGTATCGACCAAGGCCGAAGGCCGTGGTTGATAAATGTGAGACAAAAGGCGATATGCTCCCCGAGGACCAACAACAAAATGCTGGTCTGACGACAAGCCACCAAACATCGTTTTTGTCATCATTTTGGTTGTGCAACAAAATGCACAATAACCCACAGGGAGACGAATTTTTAGAATCCAACTCCGACAACTCCGGGCCACAAAGCATCGTCACAGTAGCTCGAGATAACACGTCAACCTTGTATGTGACGTCAAACGTAGCTTGCTGACGCTTTTCTTCCAGTTTGAAAATGTACAGAGCTGCGATCATACGTGTGAGTTCAGTAAGTGTTGAGCATATTTCTTTTCTTTTTAAGTGTTTATGACTTTTCGTTGTGGATTTTGCGATTACAGAGATAAGTTGCAAATTGACCATGAGTCGCCGCGGTAATTATCAACATTGATTGGGTCTTTGAGAGTGAATGCTTACAATCGTTGTCCTCGGAAACACAAATCCAAAGCCGCGATGGTTCCACACATCAAACAAATCAGCATGATTGGCGTTTACTTTAACAATCCACGTTTCACCTGAAAGCTCAAACCGATTCACCGCCTCGATTTATTGCCTGGGGAACATGACATTTATTTCCCAGGTGCTTGTGAATGAAAACTCGTGAAAATGATGACAAATGTTGATAGCTGACTTCTTCAGGATGACACGGACAAGGTACAGCTCTTCAGTTGTTGGTAATCTAACTGGGGCCGGCTAAAGTTGTGTAGGTATACCCAGCCTGTTTCCCGATAGCTTTCACTCCAAAGAGCGTAAAGAGGGGGTTACCCCAACTTACGAAAACATCCCCCTCCCTAATTGCACGTGATATTTTCCCTCTTCTCCTTCGTCCTGTAGAGATATTTCTGAGGAAGACACTGGTTGATACAATGCAATTGAGACTGTGCCAAAAGGTCAGGTGTCATGTCTACTGTCCCGAATGACACACGATTACTGACATTTCACCATTGCCAACAGAATAAACAAATAAGAAATAGGTAGAAAATGAATGTGAAAACTGACTTTAATTGTTGATCAGTATTTTCTATACCACTAACAAATAATCTACTTGCACATAGCTGTTTGGCAAATGTATGTTGCATGGGACACACTGACATGAAAGTGGAAGATGTTTTTCCCTCTAGAGAAACTACATATCAAGTTACACTTTTTGTGCTCTTCCATTCCAGTTGGCAATCAATTGTTAACGCATGTTATTAGAAAAAATAGAACGAAAACAGATTAGATAGATTGAAAAATGTACTGGTGATGTCATTTGGGACATACTGACATGAAAACGTCACCTTTTGGCACAGTCTCAATTTCTTTCCTTCATTTTATCATGCAGACGCAGAATGAAACAACGCAGCCTCTCGGTGTTAAGCTGTGATCTCGTGGTCTTCATCGGCGTCGTCTGTTTGATGTCCCACGACGTCACAGCAGTACCCTGCAACTTCGCCAAGTCAAAGGACGGATGTGAAGCTCAGTGCGATCACCGTCGACTGACCAAGTTTCCTGGCGACTTCCCCGCTGCTGTGACGGGGCTAGATATCTCTTTTAACTTTCTCCCCTCTCTCGTTGGACTCGCGGACCATAGCTTCACGGGTCTACGTCAGCTTGATATTAGTCACAACACCATGACGTCATTACCTGATGACGCTTTCCTGGACACGCCACACCTACTAGGGCTGAGCTTGGAGGGCAACGCGCTGTCCTCGTTGTCGTGTGACGTCTTCCGGGGTCTGCACAATCTGACACAGCTGTCACTAAGTAACACCAGACTGACGCAGCTATCGCACGTGACACTCAGCCACGTGACTCAGCTGACATCTCTGGACCTGAGTAACAACCAGTTAGACTCCGTGCCCACAGAAGCTTTGCGCCACACACCATGGCTGCAGGTTCTAAACCTGGGAACGAATGCGCTGCGTACTGTTGGCGACAACGTCTTTATGCCACTGTTAAACCTTCAACATCTCATTTTAAAAAGAAACAAGCTTTCAGTCCTCCACCAGGCGGCTTTCAACGGTCTGCACAAATTGCGAGTCCTTGACCTCAGTGGCAACAGCCTGGCTCTTGACAACAGCACCTACCCTCCTGGTGTGTTCAGTCCTCTCATCGCCCTGCAAGAGCTGTACCTGGCGGGCAACGACGACAGCCCTGAGGGCGACTACCCTCTGAACGTGTTCGAGCCGCTGCCTTCTCTGCAGGCCCTGTCCATCGATACCTTCAGCGACACTCACTTCGGGGCGGCCTTCACCTCGTTGACCCGTTTGACCTCACTGACTTTAGCAGCCATTTACGATCGAGGCTGCGGCTTGAAGCGCCTTGCCAACCACACGCTGCACGCTTTTCGTCACTCCGGCCTGCGGACCTTGGTTATCATGGATTGCTCTTTGTTCTCCGTGGAGACGTGCGCTTTCTGTGACCTGCCCAAGCTTTCCAGCCTGACCGTCAGTCTTGGTCGTAATGTTCTGCACCTGTCGTCCTTGCTGCTGGCACTGTACGGTCTGCAGAACCAGACCATGGATCTCGTGGACTTTTCCCACAATAAGCGTCATGATCTGCCCAACATACTGGACAACACAAACACGAAGTACCTCCATAGGACGTGCATTAAAAAGCTCAACCTTCACAGGGACGACATTGCTGGAGTGTCCTTTAGAGGTTTACACATAGATTCGCCCTTGGTGAAATGCCTAAGGCACGTGGACATATCCTATAACAGGCTAGGCTCTGGTGACACATCTCTGGTAATGAAACTGCCCTTTGGCTTCACTAACATGGAAATATTCGAGGTTCAGAATCAGAAAGCCTTCGTTGTAGGTGACAACAATCGACCTACCAGGGACGCTTCCAGACAACAAGGTATCACTTTGCAGATAAACATGCCAAGGTCGTTGAGAGTCGCAAACCTCAGGGCAGCCATCCGCGAGTTTGGACAGCTGCCCCAAGGGATCAACTTTACACAGGGAGGGAACATCACCACCCTCAACTTGGCTTACGACGGCGCCTTCTACTGTGACACCACCATCACAGGTCTCACGGCCATCAGAGACTTGGACCTCAGCGGTAACAACTGCCATGTCATGGGCACTGGCCTCTTCCAGCACATGACCACTCTGCGACGTCTGAACGTGTCCAACATACACGTCAAACAAGACTTTCTACAGGTCAACGGCTCGGAGCTGCTTCTGCCCTTGCGGGACCTTGAGGTACTGGACCTGAGTGACAACGACCTGCTGGACTTGCCTCAAGATCTGCTTCGACACCAGCTCAGTCTCATCTGGCTTGGTTTGGCTCGGAATCGGTTTCAGGTCGGACATCCTTCATCGGATCATGTTTTGGACTACACAGTCCGGATAATGGGGGTCGTGTACAGTACCCGGCGAAAGAAACGAAACTCATTCGCACCAACTGTTTCAAGTGAGTTTTCGTCATTTTCAAATGGTCGTAAAATATGAACCAGATAAGGTACATCAAGAAGGAAGACAGAGTCGTGGAGGACAGTTTACTGGCTGTACGGTTAGTCCTCCATATTATTTACATCGTTTTATTTGGTTTACCTTTTCGTAAACTGTGTTATACAAGGTAGGGGTCAAGCGAGTCGTGAATGCATTAAAACGTGTCCCTTTGACACGCTACAAAAAAACATAAAAACGCATTTTTGCTAACCAGGTAAAGACAGTTGTGGAGGAAATTCATCTCTCAACATGATCATTTAAATTATTGAATTGAATTATTGAATATTTAAATGGAATTATTCGCCAAAGTGAAACATAATTACAAAAATGAACATAAATCACTTAGACGGTGTTAAACAGGGTTGTTTGGGAACAGCTCCATCAGGCAAACGTGTCACTTCGGCACGCTACAAAATTCGTAACAATAGATATTTTTCAACCAGGTCAAGACAAATTTGGAGGAAATTCATTTCTCAACATGATCAGTTCATTAGACTTATTCGCCAAAGCGTTACGTTATCGCAGTTTGCGACAGCGATTTTCAAAGTGACAGTGGGCGTCTATTTCAGCAATGCGAAGCGGACCTGATCATCTTAGGGATTTTGTTTGTACGTTTGTCTGTTTATTTATGTGTGAGTGTGTATCGATGTGTCTGTGTGTGTGTATTTGTGCTTATGAGTGTGTATGTATGTGTTTAGGGAAGGTGGACGTATGCTTTTGGTTTCCTAGTGCTCTGTTACGGATCACAACGCTAACAGGTCATTGGTTACAACAATACAAAATAATTTGTTTATTATTATAGCGTGTTCGTGTAGAACAAACACTTGGTCACAAAAAGCATCTGCTTTTAAAACAAATCATAACGTCGATTTCGTGCGAAGGAGCTTTTTCACAAAACAAACCTTTTGAACACCGTCTAAGTGATTCATGTTTATTTTTGTCATGATGCTACTCTTTGGCGAATAATTCAATTTAAATGATCATGTTGAGATATGCATTTCCTCCACAACTGTCCTTACTTGGTTGAAAAATATGCATTTTTACAAATGTTGTAGCCTGTCAAAGTGACATGTTCGCCTGCAATCACGACTCGCTTGACCCCTACCCTGTATAACAGTTTATGGAAAGGTAAACAAAGAAAACGATGACATAATATGCACTAATCGTACAGCCAGTAAAATATCCTCCACGAACCTGTCTTCCGTTTTTATGTACCTTATCTGGTTAATTTGTTGCGACAATTTAGAAATGACGAAAAATCACTTGCAACAATGGGCGCGAATGAGTTGCGTTTCTTTCGCCGGGTGTACGACCCATACTTTCTATTTCTAAACAAGTATTCAACCTAAAGAATATGGGTCGTACACGACCCACGCCATCTGAATAGGGATACACACAATTCAATTCCCTGGTAAATGCGACATCGGTCCTGCACGACCCGCAACATCCGGTCTGTGTAGTTCAAATTACGCCATCGTTTGCTTGTTTGTAAACAAAGATAACCCTTACAAAAAAGTCGATGGGAAGGTTATATAGTGTTTGACGATTACATAAAGTTTCAATTAAGAACCCCCAATCTTGTAAGAGATATATACACTTTTGTGAGGCTCTGGGTCGTTCACGACCCCGGAAACACGGTGAAGGGTATATATTCCTTTTCTATCTGAACTTCTCTATCTCTTTCTTCTGTGCAGACGATACCAGTGGATGTGTCTATGTAGTCACCCGGGACCTCTCTGCGCCTTTCTCATCTATCTCTCTTCTGCCTAGTATGCAGACAGTACGAGTAGATGTGTCCATACAGACATCGCTTTCCTTTCTGGACAAGTTCTCTTTCTGTGTGCATACCGTATTGTCCAGTGGATGTGTCTATCCAGACATCCATGTCCTATCTTGACCTGTTCTCTCTCTGTGTGCAGACAGTACCAGTAGATGTGTCCATGCAGACATCGCTTTCCTTTCTGGACAAGTTCTCTTTCTGTGTGCATACCGTATTGTCCAGTGGATGTGTCTATCCAGACATCCATGTCCTATCTTGACCTGTTCTCTCTCTCTGTGTGCAGACAGTACCAGTAGATGTGTCCATACAGACATCGCTTTCCTTTCTGGACAAGTTCTCTTTCTGTGTGCATACCGTATTGTCCAGTGGATGTGTCTATCCAGACATCCATGTCCTATCTTGACCTGTTCTCTCTCTGTGTGCAGACAGTACCAGTAGATGTGTCCATGCAGACACCCCTGTCCTATCTAGACCTGTTCTCTCTCTGTGTGCAGACAGTACCAGTAGATGTGTCCATGCAGACACCCCTGTCCTATCTAGACCTGTTCTCTCTCTGTGTGCAGACAGTACCAGTAGATGTGTCCATGCAGACACCCCTGTCCTATCTAGACCTGTTCTCTCTGTGTGCAGACAGTGCCAGTAGATGTTTCCATGCAGACATCCCTGTCCTATCTTGACCAGTTCTCTCTCTGTGTGCAGACAGTGCCAGTGGATGTGTCCATGCAGACATCCCTGTCCTATCTTGACCTGTTCTCTCTCTGTGTGCAGACAGTGCCAGTAGATGTTTCCATGCAGACATCCCTGTCCTATCTTGACCTGTTCTCTCTCTGTGTGCAGACAGTGCCAGTGGATGTGTCCATGCAGACACCCCTGTCCTATCTAGACCTGTTCTCTCTCTCTGTGTGCAGACAGTACCAGTAGATGTGTCCATGCAGACATCCCTGTCCTATCTAGACCTGTCCTATCTAGACCTGTCCTATCTAGACCTGTCCTATCTAGACCTGTCCTATCTAGACCTGTCCTATCTAGACCTGTCCTATCTTGACCTGTCCTATCTAGACCTGTCCTATCTAGACCTGTCCTATCTAGACCTGTCCTATATTGACCTGTCCTATCTAGACCTGTCCTATCTAGACCTGTCCTATCTAGACCTGTCCTATCTTGACCTGTCCTATCTAGACCTGTCCTATCTAGACCTGTCCTATCTAGACCTGTCCTATCTAGACCTGTTCTCTCTCTGTCTGTGCAGACAGTACCAGTAGATGTGTCCATGCAGACATCTCTGTCCTATCTTGACCTGTTCTCTCTCTCTCTCTGTGCAGACAGTACCAGTAGATGTGTCCATGCAGACATATCCCTGTCCTATCTAGACCTGTTCTCTCTCTGTGTGCAGACAGTACCAGTAGATGTGTCCATGCAGACATCCCTGTCCTATCTAGACCTGTTCTCTCTCTGTGTGCAGACAGTACCAGTAGATGTGTCCATGCAGACATCCCTGTCCTATCTAGACCTGTTCTCTCTCTGTGTGCAGACAGCACCAGTAGATGTGTCCATGCAGACACCCCTGTCCTATCTAGACCTGTCCTATCTAGACCTGTGCTATCTAGACCTGTCCTATCTAGACCTGCCTTATCTAGACCTGTCCTATCTAGACCTGTCCTATCTTGACCTGTCCTATCTTGACCTGTCCTATCTTGACCTGTCCTATCTAGACCTGTCCTATCTTGACCTGTCCTATCTTGACCTGTCTTATCTAGACCTGTCCTATCTAGACCTGTCCTATCTAGACCTGTCCTATCTAGACCTGTCTTATCTAGACCTGTCCTATCTAGACCTGTTCTATCTAGACCTGTCCTATCTAGACCTGTCCTATCTGGACCTGTCCTATCTTGACCTGTCCTATCTTGACCTGTCCTATCTAAACCTGTCCTATCTTGACCTGTCCTATCTTGACCTGTCCTATCTTGACCTGTCCTATCTAGACCTGTCTTATCTAGACCTGTCCTATCTAGACCTGTCCTATCTTGACCTGTCCTATCTTGACCTGTCCTATCTAGACCTGTCTTATCTAGACCTGTCCTATCTTGACCTGTCCTATCTTGACCTGTCCTATCTTGACCTGTCCTATCTAGACCTGTCCTATCTTGACCTGTCCTATCAGGACCTATCTTGACCTGTCCTATCTTGACCTGTCCTATCTAGACCTGTCCTATCTTGACCTGTCCTATCTAGACATGTTCTCTCTCTGTGTGCAGACAGTACCAGTAGTTATGTCCATGCAGACATCATTGTCCTATCTTGACCTGTCCCACAACAATATCCCCTCCATGGACCCTGACGTCAGACAAACCCTGGACAACCTGGCAGCAAAGCACACCGTCACACTGCGCCTGCGCGGTAACCCCTTGACCTGCACGTGCCAGTCGCTGGACATGGTCCGCTGGTTGGCCACCACCGTCGTCAGGCTGGACGGCGACAACCACAACCTGGCCTACGACGACGACTACGACGACAACGGCCGCGACTACCCCTGTGCCCTTGAGGACGGCGGGATGGGCAGCACGGGATCCGTGATGGCGCAGTGGGAGGCTCACTGGCGGCGCTGCGTGGGGCTGGCCTTCCTGACGGTGTCCGCGGTGGCGCTGCTGGTACAGGTGTTGGGCTTGCTGCTGACGTACCTGCTGTGGAGCAAGTGGACGTACGTGCGTCACGCCTGGCGAGTGCTGCGTCACCTGCGACTGCCGCGCCGCCACGACTTCCAGAACGACGCTGTGTTTGTGTACGCTGACGACGACCTTGAGCTGGCCATGAAGTTGAAGCAAGCTGTGGGGAATGCCAGACCCGGTCTGCGGCTGTCGCTACTGATGGATGAAATCATGCCTGGCTCCTACCTGCCTGAGGGGATCGCCCGCTCTGTGGAGCGAAGCTGGAAGGTGGGTTTTTTTTGGGTTGTTTTTTTGGGGGGAGGGGGGTGTTTTGGGTGTGTGTTTTTCTCCAACATGACTACAAATATTATGTTTGACACATGATGGATATAAGTTTCATAATGTACAACAATGGAAGCTGGAAGGTGGGTGTTCGTTGCCATCATTGTCCGGTATTTTCATTCTTGTCCATTTATTGTTTTTACTTTATGGTCCCGGGATCGCTGGGAAATGTGGGTCGCTTCCTCCCAGTGGAAAGCTAGCAGCAACAGAGTCGCGCTACCCAGGTGTCTGCGTGTTTAGGTGTAATCAGCTACCTACTCTTATGGCAGAATGACCGAGGTCTTTACGTGCCACAGTGGTAACGCGGGCGTGGATCATGGATACTGACTTGAGTCTACAAAATAAAGTTGACCTGTGTCCGTCCCGGCCCGGATTCGATCCCGTGACCCTCGGATCGCAAGTCCAGTGCTCTACCCACTGAGCTACCGGGGGCCCTCACGGCAAGTCCAGTGCTCTATCCACTGAGCTACCGGGGGCCCTCACGGCAAGTCCAGTGCTCTACCCACTGAGCTACCGGGGGCCCTCACGGCAAGTCCAGTGCTCTACCCACTGAGCTACCGGGGGCCCTCACGGCAAGTCCAGTGCTCTACCCACTGAGCTACCGGGGGCCCTCACGGCAAGTCCAGTGCTCTACTCACTGAGCTACCGGGGGCCCTCACGGCAAGTCCAGTGCTCTACCCACTGAGCTACCGGGGGCCCTCACGGCAAGTCCAGTGCTCTACCCACTGAGCTACCGGGGGCCCTCACGGCAAGTCCAGTGCTCTACCCACTGAGCTACCGGGGGCCCTCACGGCAAGTCCAGTGCTCTACTCACTGGGCTACCGGGGGCCCTCACGGCAAGTCCAGTGCTCTACTCACTGAGCTACCGGGGGCCCTCACGGCAAGTCCAGTGCTCTACTCACTGGGCTACCGGGGGCCCTCACGGCAAGTCCAGTGCTCTACCCACTGAGCTACCGGGGGCCCTCACGGCAAGTCCAGTGCTCTACCCACTGAGCTACCGGGGGCCCTCACGGCAAGTCCAGTGCTCTACCCACTGAGCTACCGGGGGCCCTCACGGCAAGTCCAGTGCTCTACTCACTGAGCTACCGGGCTCCCATCCACTGTGGTTCTGCTTCTCATACAATCTGACTGGTTGATAGATTGCAGAGCTTTAAGACGTTTGTGTGAAAGTGTGCGTGTGTTTGTGTGTGCTGATAAGGATTCCTTTTTCGAAAATTGCACTTTGTGGATCATACCCTTACATTGATAGTGGTGCCCTGTTTCGGTTGGCAAGATATTCTGCGATTGCATGCTTATCGCGTGAATGTTATTCGCGAATCATACGAGGTCATGAAAGACCTCGCCTCAGATCGCGTATACATGTACAGTAGTGTAGAAGCATGTTATACCGCTGGTGACACAGACCTACTGTCGGCTTCATCAGTTTGACATGACCGTGAGCCCATCGGCAGTCAACGTGGTCTTTGTGTGTGTTCAGGTGTTGTAACTGCTGATGACACTGACCAACTGTCTGACCAGTCGGTCTTTTCAGTTTGACATGACCGTGAGCCCATCGGTAGTCAGCGTGGTATTTGTGTGTGTTCAGGTGTTACTGCTGGTGCACTGACTGACCAGTCCGCTTTCTCAGTTTGACATGGGTATTGGTACTTATCGCGAGCTTTGTGTGTGTTCAGGTAGTCCTGCTGGTGACGCAGACCTTCCTTCAAGACGACTGGTCGGGCTTCTCAGTGCTGCAGGCTCAGGGCAGCATCAGCGACACCTTGCCGGACCGCGTGCTGGTGCTGATGGTGGGACCGCTGCAGCCCTGGGCAGCCAGGGAGCCCAGCCACCTGTCCATGAGGACACTGCTGCGTATGATCCCCGAGAGCTGTGTGTACCACGTGCCCGGGGCTGTCACCTCTCGCCACAACATCTGGGTCACTCTGGGAGACCGTATTGCTAGTGACCCAGTTTGACCTAGTGTTCGTCACAAGTTCTTGTTTATGATCAAAACAAAAATAAAACACCACAGCAACCAGTTTTGGTAACAGTTCTTGTTTTTGTTAAAGGAAAAAGCTGGAATCATAAGGTCACGTGCTAACAGTGCCTCAACTCGTCTTATCGAGCCGGGTTAGTTTAGACTCGTGTTTTTCTGTTTGTTTGAGTTATTTTTAGTTTGTATTTTGTTTACTTCTTCAGATTTTGACTCATTTGACCCTCTTGTCTATGAACAAAACAATTGACGTTGAGAACGTTTTCCTGATGTTTTCAAAGCTAGGGATTTTAAACTGTGAAAATTCAAGGTCACAGCGTTCTAATTAAACAAATAGTAATTTTCCAAGCTAGAACTTCAAAACCTCACACTCTGCCAGTGTTCCATGCACCTCAGACATGACTACAATGCCGTTGATCTTTGTCAGAATTCAAAGCCACATGTAGTTTAGTCGAATACGTGTCAAAAATGCTGTGTGTGTGTGTGTGTGTGTGTGTGTGCGTGTGCGTGTGTGTGAGTGTTCTTCAATATCTTTAACGTACAGCTATGATGTCGGGCATTGTTAGGTTCATGTTTTTAAAATGTCAGGGAAACTTGATATGTCTTTGTTTCATGGCTGATCTGAATAAATGATTTCAAAACGGAACATGGAAAAGTTCGCATGTGCTTTTCAGTTGTTCACTCCCTTTCTTTTTGTTTGTTTCCCTTTTTTACCCCCCCCCCCCTTCATTAATTGGTCTGCACTCTTTCCCGTGTCCTTGTTCTATGTGTGTGTGTGTGTGCGTGCACAGTTAAATATACTCATATAAAACCATTTGTTGCAGTAAATAAACCATAACTGATCGGGTATATACACTGTACTACCACCGCCGTAGGAATTAAACTAAAATACATGGTAAATAAGTAAAATATACGCTTCATGTCACAATTGACAAAACTTTAATGATAGGTCAAAATGCAGCAAATTACCGTGACTTCTTAAAAGAACATGGTACCAAGGAAGAGTACAAACAACAAAGAAATAAAGTAAATTCCTTGAAACGAAAACGTAAATAACAATATTTTCAAAATCTCATTACATCTAAACAAGATTCAAAATCTATTTGGAAAGCAATTATATTAACCAACTCACAAAGACATTGCAACGAAATCTTCTCAAGTAATTGACATTTCTGCAGATAAACTCAATGACCATTTCTCACAAATTGCTGATACAGTTTTTTCTTATGATCGGACAAAATCCAATAATTTAGAACATTTAAAGGAATACTGCAAATCCATTTTCAGCACACACTGCCACCAATGACTATACTGGATGTTTACTCTCATCTTCAGCATCTAAAACAAACCGGAACACGTGACATAGATGGTCTGAATGCAAAGATTATAAAAATGGCAGCTCCAATTATCACAGATACATTACCATTTATTTATAACCTTTGTATCGACAAATGCTATTTTCCTACAAAATTCAAACAGGCTAAAGTGACTCCTCTTTTCAAATCGGGAGATACTACAAATCCTTCAGATTATAGACCGATATTAATTCTATCAATCCTTTTGAAGCCTCTTGCAAAACATATCAATAAACACATCCTTTTTCACTTTGAGAACAATAAATTAATACATGACAATCAATCAGGTTTAAGGCAAAAATACTCATGTGAAACAGCGCGAATTATGACCGATGGCTGACCAACATTAATAATAACCTGTTCTGTGCTGCTCTATTTGTCGACTTTGCTAAAGCTTTCGACCGAATTAATCATAAGGTCCTTATCAAACAGCTTGAGATTTTTTTTACTTGCATCCGATTCCGTTAACATTTTAAAATCTTTCCTGTCAGATAGACAGCAAAGTACTTACCTGAATCAATCATACTCTTGTAAACAAACAGAAAGGTTTGAGTACAACAATGTTCATATCTTGGTCCATTACTATTTTCTATTTATATAAACGACCTACCACTATTTGTTAAACGCATGTGTAAACTATTTGCAGATGATACTACAATTCATTCGAGTCACCAAGATCTTATCAAACTAGCAAATATCCCCCAAGAAAACATTGATCGATAACTAGAATGGTCAGAACTAAACCATATGTTGTCACTGAACCCAAAATAAAACTAAATGCATGCTTCTAACCACGAGGCAAAAACGACAAGATCTAACATCTGGATTTTCCGACATTGCAAATACGAAATCAAGATGTTACCAAAGTTGATATCATTAAGGCTTGGGAATAGCCATTGACAATAACCAGTCTTGGTCAAAACAGGTAGATACACTTTGTAAAACACATCAAAAAAACTATTTCAGTTATCAAAAATCCAACACTTTCTACACCTTTGCACAAGAAACCTGTTTTTTCAGGCACATATTCAGTCAGCTATTGACTATGCTTCCACAGAGTGGGACTCTGCAAGTGCACACACTTTGAAACACTTGAGCAGTTTACATAGACGAGCTGTTAAATTAATTCTGTTCAAAATACATCTCTTTCCATGTTTAATTATTAACGATTGCAAATTCTTCCTATCAATTTCAGATTTGCCCACAACAAAAGTGTGATGATGTATATCATTATGTCAGGAAACGCACCTACACTCATTGCCTCGAGTTTCAACATTAATTACCCCAACTCCAAGAATTCACCTCCAGAAGTCCAGTCCATCATATTCTGGCGCAATTATGTACGTGGCACTCCATTCCTGATATAGTTAAATTACAAATCCATGAAACATCATTCAAGGAACATTACATGTTGTTTCTCTTGCATACATACAAATATTTCTTTATTATATATAATTTTCAACCATGATTGCTAATGAATCAAAATGCATCTCGAAATGTCTTATTGGTTGCTTGACATGTTAATTGTGTAATTTGTACTGTAGTTCACTTAACTTCTATTTCTTCTTGTTAGTGTGTTACCCTTCAATGGCGCGGGCCGGATGAAAAAAAGCCTGTTTGCATTGCTTATTCTGTCACCCTCGAAAAATACATTTCAATTCAATTCTCTCTCTCTCTCTCTTTCTCTCTCACTCTCTCTCTCTCTCTCTCTTTCTCTCTCTCACTCTCTCTGTCTCTCTCACTCTCTCTCTCACTCTCTCTCTCTCTCTCTCTCTCTCTCTCTCTCTCTCTCTCTCACACGCTCTCCCTCTCTCTCTCTCTCTCTCTCTCTCTCTCTCTCTCTCTCTCTCTATCTCTCACGCTCTCCCTCTCTCTTAATTTGTCTCTCTTTTTCGGTTACTTTTGAGATTTTCTCACTGCGACGTGTGTGTGTGTGTGTGTGTGTGTGTGTGTGTGTGTGTGTGTGTGTGTGTGCGTGTGTGTGTGTGTGTGTGTGTGTGTGTGCAGGTGTGTATGCGCGTGTGTGTGTGTCTGTGTGTGTGTCTGTGTGTGTGTGTGAAAAATTCAGCTCCTGCTCTGCTGTCACCTCTGCCCCCATCCCGCGTTCCCTGCACCCCTCTCGTAGCGAGCAGGAGGTTGAAACCGTCGTTGCAAATGTGTGCCATCAATGTCCCAGATTTTCACTGAACGCAACTTTGTCGCCAGTTTTTGTTTTAACAGACATCGCAACAATTGAGACCTACGACCGTTATTCTGCTTTTCATGTGCCGAAAAAGATTATAGCAAAAAGATACGCCGGTGTAACACGAGAAAATTACTCCCACGAGATATTGACTCCGGAGTAAAAATTTTTTACAAAAAGTTTACTCCCTTTACGAAAAAATAACTCCCCCATAACACGAGAAAATTACTCCCCAAGACAGGTGTGTTCCGAGTAAACATTTCGTACGAAAATGTTACTCTCAGGACGAATAAATGACGAATAAATTACTCCACCCTAACACGAGCAATTTACTTCCCACGCCAGGTGTACGCAACTTTTACTCCCTTGTCCCCTGCTAGTCCAGGTGGTGGAAGGGGTGGAGGGAGGGTAGCGCGTCATTCGTTTGCGCGAGATCACATAATATTATTGGCATCATCCCTTCGCCCGCATACCATTTTCGCCTACGAGATCTTTACTGGAAGTAGAAAAATTGGGGAGTAAAAATGTTGTGGAGGGAGTAATTTTTTCGTAACTTGAGGAGTTCTTTTCTCGTACGAAAGGTGTACTCAGAGTAAGAATTTCGTACGAAATGTTCACTCCGGAGTACATTTTTCGTGGAGTAAAAATTTTTTGTTACACCGGCATTCGGGCTCTTCGTGAAGCGGCAAACAGAAGAAGAAGAAGCCGCAGAGTTCTCTACTCAGATGATCCTCTGATGGCGTCCACTCGATTCTGGATGATCGGCGTTGCGCTGTTTGTGGTGGCGTTAAGCGGTGAGTATCACAGGGGGCAAGTGTAACACAGATACCTTTTCCAGTAACGTTTACCAAGTGGGGATGTACGTGTTAAAATGCATAGCTTGTACTGGCATTGAGTATTACTCATTTGATATTATGTGAAGAGAATGGAAACCTATTATGTGAGATATTCATGTTTCGTTCCTCGTTGACATTTCTTGGACCTCATTTGCATGCAGATTGCTTTTACGCCTCTTTTTCACACCGGATGAATAGCTACAGCGTGTTTTGCAAGCATAACACAAAAGCTACGGTCCTCATAAACTAAAGTTGGTGTCTAACATCTACCTCATATATTCCTCTTTTTGCTGCATTAAAGTGATCACACAACAATATAGCTCACAGTATCCGTATTCAAAGATTGGTGCTCTTTTCACCTGCTTTAATAAAGTAAACATTGAACCGACTTGATCATTTTGGGCCTTTTCCACTAAACAAACTTCAGCTCCGGTTTCATGTTTTACATTCAGTAAACTGTGCTCTCCGCGCTTTACATAATGAACTATGAATAAAAAAAACCATAATATTTAAACATCAAATACATATAGTGTATACATTCTAACAAAATAACGTAACAATAAAATTACAGATACGTTTTTACTGTACAGTGTTGGAGGCGATCCGGTGGGACGGAGGCCCTGCAGACAAGGCGAACATCACGGCATGTGTCGGAGGCATCGCGTCCATCCCTTGGTCTTTCGTGAAGGGATCCACTGGATCCACTGGATCCATCGCCACCATCGCCTGGTGGTTTCAGGTCCGCCGCACTAGCTGATATACACTCGGAAAAAAGATATTGCACCCATTGTTTGAAAGCTAATTAAAACATGAATTCCCGTGTCGTATCATTTAAAGTGTCTGTGCCACGAAAGATATCGCACCCATTGTTTGGAACTTGTGACCTAATTATTCTATCTGACGACGATCTCTTTCCTGCTTTCATGCGGGTTGTAAACAGACAGAATTGGTTCTGTCCCTTCTTTTTTTACGGGTTTCTGGACATGACAGCAAACTCTAAAACAACTTCTTTTCATCACAAAAGGGATATTTGGCATCAACTAACGTCACGTATTCAACGTCATCACTTCGCATAACTTATGGTCTCGGTATTTCGTTGGCCTTCATATTTCCTACTTGTAAAATGACCCTCAAAGCTAACCGAGACTAGTTGAGGTTGTATCAATGCGCCTCGCCAGCAGGTGTACATACACCAGTTAACAGTTCCGCGGCCATTTTAGATCTCGCACATGCGCACTTCTTTTATCGCGAGCAGATTCGACCTATTTCCTTTTCCGGGTGATGCGCATATCGGTTTTCGGCATGTTTATGTCTTTTTCCTTTTCCGGTTGATTTCACCGCATGCGCAGATCGTGTTATTCGCCCACGTTTCTACGCAAGGGACACTACTCCGGCGCACTACTCCACCCGTTGAAAGGGGGAAACATTTTCTTCAGTACAAGTAGTCTTTATGAATTTTTGTTTGTTTGTTTGTTTGTTTGCTTAACGCCCAGCCGACCACGAAGGGCCATATCAGGGCGGTGTTGCTTTGACATATAACGTGCGCCACACACAAGACAGAAGTCGCAGCACAGGCTTCATGTCTCAACCAGTCACATTATTCTGACACCGGACCAACCAGTCCTAGCACTAACCCCATAATGCCAGACGCCAGGCGGAGCAGCCACTAGATTGCCAATTTTAAAGTCTTAGGTATGACCCGGCCAGGGTTCGAACCCACGACCTCCCGATCACGGGGCGGACGCCTTACCACTAGGCCAACCGTGCCGGTGGTCTTTATGAATAAACAATTAACAAGAAGGACGTTATAAATTCATTCAATGCAGATAAAATAAGAAATATGTTTGACGAACTTGTTCTGTTCTTATTCACATGACAAAATATGTGAAGATCGAGAGATGTTATTAAAAAACCGTGTTCCAGGCAACTCGCAAACAGATAACCGCTGTGTATTTTACCACAACCCAACGCAAAGGAAACATGACAAACTACTATTTGGCATACCTTTTTGCATTCATTGAACTTTCCCCAATAAATTCGGCTCACATCAGTCGTACTAAAAGTTTGTCAAAACACGACACACAGACGATAACAAATGCCCACCTGAATGGTGGTTCGCAACCACACACTAACGACCGTCGAGGCAGGTAATGAATTTTGCAATCTTCCGACCACCATTTTTTAAGTCGGTTACTCCCATTACTGCAACCAATAACACAGCATGTTGACGCCATCGCTAATTTGGATGTAACGTGAGGTTTTTGTTATAACGTAGAGGAAAACACACCGTCCCGTTCAATTGCTTCCATCACGTTGAGCAGACGATGCAGCGGTTGCTCGTCGAAATTTCTCGTCCAACCAGAATCGCTTTGGGTATCACGTGAGTTTTCCTTCTTTGTACCATGTAAGTGCCGAAACTGTTAACTGGTGTATTGGCTTTTTAACTAGTGTACATCGAGAATTAATGACCGGTAATTTTTAATGAGTTGGGGCATTCTGACCAATCACATGATCTGTTTCGTTAAAACGCCAACTTGATTGAATTACAATACCCATTTAGCCAAAGTTTCATGTAAGTGTAACCAGTAGTGTCAAATTGCTAATCCTGTGAACACGATTAAAATGTTTATTGGGTTTCTGTGCTACAGCGATGTCCATTCATGCATGATCGTAGCGGAAGAATACAGAAAAGCGTGCTTTCCTGCGAAGCGCTTAACGCTACTGTGCTATACTGGCTTGTCACTTCAAGCGATCAGCGGGCCGCTGCTAAGTACTTCACGTGAATCAATGTGTCTCGCTCGAAACATTCTTTGACTCAGTCAGGAATATGTCATTGCATTTCAACTTGGAAGCTCAACAATCGGTATATTCATTTGTTTAATTAAAGTTGTCATTAAAATCGATTGTTCGTCAACATATGGAAAATGATTACATTGTAATTCTGATCAATTCCTGAATGTCAAAATATAAGGTTTTGTCATGTTTACTCTGAATATGTGGTCAGAAGGAAAGGAAAACATTTGTGCAAAGTAGGTATTACGGCATGGCCTGCTTCGCCAAGACCAGCTCGGGTGGTTAACGGGTTTGGGCTAGCCAGATTTTAGACGTCTCCACGCGGATTTATCCCTTTTGAGTGCCGATCTTTAAGCCGACAGATTGACTTAATGTTTTGATATTGCTTGACGCGACTTGATGATGGTTCTGATAATTGTTTGCCTTTCTACATGTCCGAACCTGTCAGCATAGGGAAATGAAAGAGTCTTTTATCATGCAATAAAACAGACAATATTTTCCCCAGGCACCTGGCAAGGAAAAGACTCAAATTGCAACCTCCTACAACGGACATTTCTACACGAAGAACACGGAGAGGTTTGCTTTTCTACCCAACGCAGGACTGTCCTTACGTGGTGCCAGACCTCAGGATTCCGGCGACTTTTCTGTGCAAGTGCAGCTTCTGCAGGCACGCTCGTCTCTGGTTACAGCTGGGAGGACGGTGACAATGTCCGTTACCGGTAATTGGCTGTTTCATGTTATGACCTTCCATTAGGAGCATCAACTACCAGCAAGCAATGGCGAAGGCACACAAGTGTCATTCAACATGTGTCTACATTCGTCTCTTTGCATCATTTTCTGTGTAAATCTATTGTGATTTTCAAAACAATTAAGAATACAATTATTCCAACGTCAATGTAAATTGAACATTCTTGGATAAGTTATTCAGGGGAGAAAAATAAGACGTCTTTATTTATAGATAACTGTGGTGGCGGTCACATTAGGGTAAAGGGGGGGGGGGGTAAATTGAACAGGGTAGGTACATTGAACAAAGCGAATATTTTGATAGTTCGTGTAGGACTTTTTTTTATGTCACTCTATTTTTACGTTACTGGTGATTGTCCATAAGAAAAAATGCCGCAACGACTTACAACGGGTGGCAGGTGAGAACTTTTAGAATAATTATTGTAGCTAAATGTCGCTGAATGCCTAACCTTTTGAGTATTGATGTTGGCAAATTGGTCTTTCCTGCATGGAGAATGGTCTCAAGAAGACACGAAGAAAGCTCTGGCAGCAATGAAAGATAGTCGGCTTGGCTTAAATAGCTATGCAAATGAGTTCGGCTTATTTTAACTGTGCCCTGGACAATTTAGCCGACTGGTGGAACAATTTGAACTTTTCAAGAAACAAGTCCATGTGTTTAGAAAACACATAAGATCCTTTATTTCACTGGCATATGTGTAGGTCTAACCCGATCTTGAGATATAACCCCACCGTCTTTGCTTACCGACTTCTATGGGCCTGCAACAGCGTCTAAAAGTTAGGGTGTCCAAATTACCCCCCTTTACCCTTATTAGCACAGCAACTGTTTATTGCAGACACACCCCCAGCTACGCAAGATGGCAAACTACACGTCACACTGAGTAACGTGGTTCGTGATGACGTCACAAAGGACTGGAGAGTGCCGCTATATTGTGGTCATTTTGTGTTCCTCGGTCATCCCCCTGTTGATGTCATCTGGACGGTCAGTGTGTGTGTGTGTGTGTGTGTGTGTGTGTGTGTGTGTGTGTGTGTGTGTGTGTATGTGTGTGTGTGTGTGTGTGTGTGTCCCGATCACATATTGTGTGGGTGTTATAATGCAATATGTAGCCGTATGAGGGTTCCAGTGTGTGAGTTGTACATGGCCGGGTGCTAGAGCGCTGCATGAATGAGTAAGTGCATGTGGAGCTGTATGGCTGGGTGAATTGTGGGTTGCGTACGTCCGAGGGGCACATGTAGCCTGTGTGTCTGAAGTAGTGGGTATGTTGCGTAAGGGTGTGCTGATATTGAACTTCAGTTGTGTTTTGTAAATGTCTATGTATCAGTGTATTATGTCTTGCCACACACATGCCAAATTTCCTTGTATTGATGAGGACAATAAAACTTCTTGTATCTTGTATCGGAAAATTGTCTCCAAGAAAAAATACCTTTAAAGTAGTAGAATAAAAATAAACATCCTACCAGAAATGCGAGATTTTTTCTTCTTCAAGATCACATTCAAAGTGTTACTGATTACGCTTCGACTGTATGGGACTGTTAGTGCAAATATAACAAATAAAAAACACAATGATTGAATTCTGCTGAATCAAGTGAAATTGCGCCACTCAATTAACGCAAAATATAATTATCTTTATATCATTTCTCCTTTGTCTAGCGTCCATTCT